>NC_069128.1:8904986-9003320 GCF_026914265.1 Mya arenaria | reverse complement strand
ACACAATAACACTAACAAAGGTAAGGGAAGCTAAAACACAAAACATACTGAACTTTCTGATAGACTGTATTTCTCACTGGGCTATATCAGACTATCTACCGCTGGAGTTCTAACTGTTCATATCGACGAGCAAGAAGACACAATGTCTGATAATGGGGCAGCTGTGTGATAACTTTAGACTAGTATTTGGTTCAGCAAACGATGTTCAAATGGTTGTCCAGAAAGCAGGGAACAGCCTTCAAAGGCTACATGAATGAAGAGGAAAAGCACTAAAATACAAAAACAATGAAACAAATAAAACTATCAGTGCATTGAATACGGACATCATAAAGACAAATCGTTTGCAAAAGGGTACGGGGCGAACACGTTCGTATCAGGAAAACGCTTGTCTTAAAAATAAAATCTCTGAATTTCGGAAATATATTGGCTGCCGTTGTTGACAAGAACCTCAAATCAGATATTAGTTGTCCATATCGATAAACTACGAAACAATAGCGTTCGTTCGACTTCAGCAGTAAAAGGGGTCCTTCAAAAAAGTTTATTCGAGCTATCGGATAACCAGCGGAGATAGAAGTGACGATGGAACTAGGCATGGCAAGGAAAGGTAAACGTTTGTACCAGAAACAGAATATATCATATAACTCCTTTTGAACATCTGCTATAGACATGGCTTCTTGGGGAAATGATTAAAGGCTAGTATATACTACGATCCGACACACACTGCCAGTTTACAGAACCACAAAACTGTACAAAGCGGTATAAAGCAAGGGACGGTACATACTTGGAAGGCACAGAATTCGGAATTTTTGCGTGACGAAGACAGGGGGGAGAATCGACCATGTAAAAGGTGAGTTTTTCGGCGATTTAAAATTTTGGAAGCCAGTTTAGACACTGGCATATTGTGAAAAACCTGCTAAAGAAAATTCCACACCCATTGGTACTTGGATCTCCATGAAACATGCTGTAGTTTTGTCAAACATTCGGACATCGGCATCGACTCGAGAGGAAAACGAACTAAAAGGCACGGCTAAGGTTAGGATCCCTCGATAATATTGGCCTGTTTTGACGATTAGCAACACTATTCATGATTGTTGTGTCAAGTTGGTGCAATATAAATGTGTATTGATCAAAAGTTATTTGTCTAGAAACCGGTAATGACGTATTTGCTTCAAAATTAGTATTTATGCACAATGCTAAGGAGCAGTGCACGCAAATAAGTGGCTAAGGAGATTCAACTCACTCCCTCGACTTGTGGCATTTACCGATTCTGCCTCCGAGACAAGTTCAGAATCTTATTATCTGGATCCTGCTGTGTCATTTTCTAGACCTAATGACAGCTGTGCGTACGGTAAATTTGTCTCGGGTTGCTAAATAGCGTTAGCCATGTTTGCGTTTACGTACGGCAAGACTGTCTTAAATCAAAAATGAAGATCTAAACAATAGAGTATTATCATGTCAGGAGAAACTAGGGTTTAGTGACACAGCAAACATAACAGTTCTAGATCGACCCTATTTAACAACCTGAAAAGTATTCGTCCTATGCCTGCAACCGTTTAAACTATGTTTGATCGAGCCAGACATTATTTTCAAATACGAGCATACAGGAAACATCATTCATCTACTTTAAACCTTTATCATCATTACAATCTTTTGTCAACATGTTTGACAAGACCGATCTACCGTTGACAATTTAAGTACTAATGAAGTGCGATCAGTTTCGCTTCTGGTAACGATTGATTAAATATAAATGTGAATATTTCTTTATTGCTTGTTTTAATGCATCCTCAAATTTAAAAAGGTACACCAAAAACTACAAAATAGACGATTTTCATCCACAACATCGCGTCACTGTATTTTTTTTCTCAACTGTATCTAGATGAAAACACAGCGAAATCAGATCTGGCAGTTTCAAAATACCTCATCTGGATAATGATGATGTCGCACAGTGTTACGGAAACCTTTAATCTCTCAGAAAGAACAGATACAAACACGAAACAAAATTACCGTAGGTAATGAACGCCTCTCTCAATAAATGGCACCTAACCTTAGCCACTTATTTGCGTGCACTGCTCCTTAGCATTGTGCATAAATACTAATTTTGAAGCAAATACGTCATTACCGGTTTCTAGACAAATAACTTTTGATCAATACACATTTATATTGCACCAACTTGACACAACAATCATGAATAATGTTGCTAATCGTCAAAACAGGCCAATATTATCGAGGGATCCTAACCTTAGCCGTGCCTTTTAGTTCGTTTTCCTCTCGAGTCGATGCCGATGTCCGAATGTTTGACAAAACTACAGCATGTTTCATGGAGATCCAAGTACCAAGTACCACAGAATTCGGAATTTTTGCGTGACGAAGACAGGGGGGGAATCGAGCTTAACCTTAGCATTCAAACAAGATGGCGGCGCCCATGTAAAAGGTGAGTTTTTCGGCGATTTAAAATTTTGGAAGCCAGTTTAGACACTGGCATATTGTGAAAAACCTGCTAGAGAAAATTCCACACCCATTGGTACTTGGATCTCCATGAAACATGCTGTAGTTTTGTCAAACATTCGGACATCGGCATCGACTCGAGAGGAAAACGAACTAAAAGGCACGGCTAAGGTTAGGATCCCTCGATAATATTGGCCTGTTTTGACGATTAGCAACACTATTCATGATTGTTGTGTCAAGTTGGTGCAATATAAATGTGTATTGATCAAAAGTTTGTCTAGAAACCGTAATGACGTATTTGCTTCAAAATTAGTATTTATGCACAATGCTAAGGAGCAGTGCACGCAAATAAGTGGCTAAGGTTAGGTGCCATTTATTGAGAGAGGCGTTCATTACCTACGGTAATTTTGTTTCGTGTTTGTATCTGTTCTTTCTGAGAGATTAAAGGTTTCCGTAACACTGTGCGACATCATCATTATCCAGATGAGGTATTTTGAAACTGCCAAATCTGATTTCGCTGTGTTTTCATCTAGATACAGTTGAGAAAAAAAATACAGTGACGCGATGTTGTTGATGAAAATCGTCTATTTTGTAGTTTTTGGTGTACCTTTTTAAATTTGAGGATGCATTAAAACAAGTAATAAAGAAATATTCACATTCATATTTAATCAATCGTTACCAGAAGCGAAACTGATCGCACTTAATTAGTACTTAAATTGTTAACGGTAGATCGGTCTTGTCAAAAATGTTGACAAAAGATTGTAATGATGATAAAGGTTTAAAGTAGATGAATGATGTTTCCTGTATACTCGTACTTGAAAATAATGTCTGGCTCGATCAAACATAGTTTAAACGGTTGCATGCATAGGACGAATACTTTACAGGTTGTTAAATAGGGCCGATCTAGAACTGTTATGTTTGCTGTGTCACTAAACCCTTGTTTCTCCTGACATGATAATACTCTATTGTTTAGATCTTCATTTTGATTTAAGACAGTCTTGCTGTACGTAAACGCAAACATGGCTAACGCTATTTAGCAACCCGAGACAAATTTACCGTACGCACAGCTGTCATTAGGTCTAGAAAATGACACAGCAGGATCCAGATAATAAGATTCTGAACTTGTCTCGGAGGCAGAATCGGTAAATGCCACAAGTCGAGGGAGTGAACTGAATCTCCTTAGACCGAGCCTGGTTTGACAATTTGTACCAGTAAGTTAGCAGGAGTCTTACGATAAGATATTTTTCTAACTTCCTTTGTTTTTTGGGGTTTTTTTCTAAAAAAAGTGCAACTTTAGGAGAAGAGCTGGATAGACTCGCACACAACGATTTTTGTTTTTAGGAAAACATGTTTGTTGTTGGTACAAATTGCCAAACCAGGCTTGGTCTAAGGAGATTCAACTCACTCCCTCGACTTGTGGCATTTACCGATTCTGCCTCCGAGACAAGTTCAGAATCTTATTATCTGGATCCTGCTGTGTCATTTTCTAGACCTAATGACAGCTGTGCGTACGGTAAATTTGTCTCGGGTTGCTAAATAGCGTTAGCCATGTTTGCGTTTACGTACGGCAAGACTGTCTTAAATCAAAAATGAAGATCTAAACAATAGAGTATTATCATGTCAGGAGAAACTAGGGTTTAGTGACACAGCAAACATAACAGTTCTAGATCGGCCCTATTTAACAACCTGTAAAGTATTCGTCCTATGCCTGCAACCGTTTAAACTATGTTTGATCGAGCCAGACATTATTTTCAAATACGAGCATACAGGAAACATCATTCATCTACTTTAAACCTTTATCATCATTACAATCTTTTGTCAACATTTTTGACAAGACCGATCTACCGTTGACAATTTAAGTACTAATGAAGTGCGATCAGTTTCGCTTCTGGTAACGATTGATTAAATAAATGTGAATATTTCTTTATTGCTTGTTTTAATGCATCCTCAAATTTAAAAAGGTACACCAAAAACTACAAAATAGACGATTTTCATCACAACATCGCGTCACTGTATTTTTTTTCTCAACTGTATCTAGATGAAAACACAGCGAAATCAGATTGGCAGTTTCAAAATACCTCATCTGGATAATGATGATGTCGCACAGTGTTACGGAAACCTTTAATCTCTCAGAAAGAACAGATACAAACACGAAACAAAATTAGGTAATGAACGCCTCTCTCAATAAATGGCACCTAACCTTAGCCACTTATTTGCGTGCACTGCTCCTTAGCATTGTGCATAAATACTAATTTTGAAGCAAATACGTCATTACCGGTTTCTAGACAAATAACTTTTGATCAATACACATTTATATTGCACCAACTTGACACAACAATCATGAATAATGTTGCTAATCGTCAAAACAGGCCAATATTATCGAGGGATCCTAACCTTAGCCGTGCCTTTTAGTTCGTTTTCCTCTCGAGTCGATGCCGATGTCCGAATGTTTGACAAAACTACAGCATGTTTCATGGAGATCCAAGTACCAATGGGTGTGGAATTTTCTCTAGCAGGTTTTTCACAATATGCCAGTGTCTAAACTGGCTTCCAAAATTTTAAATCGCCGAAAAACTCACCTTTTACATGGGCGCCGCCATCTTGTTTGAATGCTAAGGTTAAGCTCGATTCTCCCCCTGGAAGAATTAAACATACTTCACAAACAGCGGCGATTTGAGCGAAATCATGTTATAAGCGCGGAAAAAAATGATTTTTTGATTGCAGACCTCATCGAGTTGGTCAAATTTGAGAATTATAAAGACGGTTACGAAATCATGGTAATAGTCATAGACAAATTCACCAAGTACGTGTGGCTACGCCCCTTTAGACGGAAAACTGGTCACGGAGTCGTAGATGAGTTTGATGACATATTTCAAAAGTCACTTTAAGACGAAAAACGGGTCAGGGGGTTCGCAGCACTGGCACCGGATTTTCAAACTTAATAAAAAAAAAATCTTATAATTCCTTACCGAAATAATATACCGAATATGTGAAAAAATATTGACAAATATTTGTTTAGAAATATGCACTTTGTACTGTATAATATACTAACATGGCATTGAACGTTTCTCTACCCTGGTCACGTAGTCATTTTGTTACTCAGTTCAAAAGAACTTCTGCAGATTAACAGTCATCGGAATTTAAGGATATGGTTTCTATCTTCCGAACACTCCACCTTAGCCCGCGAAGAAATATGCCTATCATACGATTTTTTTTACTTTATTCCCATTTTTCTGTTTGCCTAGTTTTTCTACCTCCCTTGACTTCCGGTTTTATTACTGTTTTTCCATTCGGAGCTCCTCGGCCATTTTTTTCAAAAACAACCTCGGATGTATATGGACGGTTTACATACTAAAAAAGTGGTACGTTTAAGTCCGCTGCAAATAGATCGCGTAGTAATCTTATTTAGTAGTTAAAATTTATGACTTAACTCTTGGGAATCGTTATTATGTTTGCAATAATACACTTCACTGGCAATCAATTTAAACTGAGAGCAATGAATACAACTCTTAAACACTACATTTAATTAATGCTTTTATTCAAAAAATTACGGACTACTTCAACATATGTACCGGCATACATCCGAGGTTGTTTTGAAAAAATGGCCGAGGAGTTCCGAATGACTGTTTTTCGTCCAGTTTGTAACATGTAATTTGATTGGTCGAATGAAAAGGCGGCGTATTTAAAATCTCAAATCGTTAACAAAATGAAATTCTAACATTTTGGCCCTTCTTCTCTGTTATCAAGCAAATCATGAATGAAAGACCACATGACATATGAAGTTGCAATGATACAATGCAATGGTTATACAGATTAAGGCACATTTATAACAGAAAACAACGCTCACTCTGCCCCCAACATAACAATACATGTCTTATATATTGCTAATTTTTTACTGTTCGAAACGAAGTAAAATCGATAAATATAATGAAAAAATTTAAAATTAAAAAAAATAAAAATAAAAACTATACTAAATTAAATTAAAAAAATACATATTCCTATAATTGGATAAAAAAATTCTAGAGATTCATCTTCTGATAACGTTTCCAAAGTACTAGTAAAAAAGGGTGAGAGTGGTTTGGTGGATTAAGATGTCTGCCTCCAATCCAAGAGTTAATTGGTTATATCCAAGCTGGTGACAAATGGAACATTATGATGACCTCTTGAACGTACTCATTACTGGTTTCCAGGGGCGTAGCTAGCCCTCTATTCATGTGGATTCATAATTGTGCGGGGGGGGTGAAAATTTTGAAAACAATTGAGCAATCTGGTGTATTCTGGGCATTCTTAGGTCCTTTAGTACTTGTAAATGGACAGTTTAAGGATAATAAACAAACAAATTTATTTTCTTGGCAGATCTTTTCTACAAAATAGCAAACAAATAAGCTTCGATAATGTGAAAAACACTCAGATTGTCTTACAAAAGTCTAATTTTCTGTCCTTTTTGCCATTGAACTGTATAATTTCATACTCGATGACAATGCCCATGTGCCTGTTACATCATGTACTCAAACAAGCATAGTGATTCTGTAGCTTTGGCTAAACTGTTGTTTTTTTGTCAGAATCAGGTGGATTCAGCCGTGTATTTCGCGTATAGGCAGCTACGTGGCTAGTTTCTACCTACCAAACAGACTTGGCTGTTTAGTTATCAACTTTCATCACAATCAAGCAAATTATTTTATATGTTTTATTAGACAAATCTTGCAATATAAGTTTAAGCAATATTACAACACAACTACATTAACAACAAACATGAAATGGTTATAGTGACTTAAATCTGACTTGGTCACAATTTAAGAGAGCAAAATAATCAATTTTTTTATTGATAAAAGCTAGTTAAAAAGGTAACAAATTACTTAATGTTCCAATAAAGCTTATTTAAAAGTCAATACATCACTATAAGTTCCAACAGAGCTCTATTATGGAGTTTATTCATTTAGGAATTTTAAAAAATGTTTTATTTTGCTGAAAATCATCAGTAACACTTGTTTCTATAAAGGGCGCCTCTTTTTAAGCATGAATATTCAAATGATTTTGCTTTTGCTCTATAGTAAATTAAAGGTGAACTCTTACAGAGTGAATGTCTGGTAAACAGTGATATAAGACTGCAAACAAAAGATTTGAATGTAGTTTTTCATATTTATGTTAGAAAATTGATGTTTTATAGTAAAACGCATTATTAACGATTATTTTTTTAAGATGTTGGCGTTCTTTCTTACAATTGAGATTTGTTCTATTGTAAGTAACCTTTATATTGATTATATACTGAATTGAAGGCTTTAATGCCAACATGAGCGTATTCTGAGACTAAACCCCCCAAACATTTCATATTAGTGTCAAACTGTGAGAGTGCAGCTCTAAAGACAAACTGGTAATACAAATTGAAAGCAATTATCCTATAAGAACAATAGCATTATGTGCTCCCTACTAAAATGTTACAAAATGGTCTGAGAAACTAAACATTTACTACTCCTTTATTGAGCTGAGGTGAACTACATACATGAATATACCTACAAAGTATTATTCCTAAATAACATTTCATGCATTAAAGATACTATTTCAGCAACTGAGAAAGTACATAAAGCTGGACAAAATCCCAACTCTTGCAAAGATAAAGACAGCAGATTGTCATTATATAAGTCATTGTTTCCAGGTTGTAGCGATATCATGTTAAAACTGTTAACAGCGCATTGTAACATCTCCACTGAGTCCAGATCTAGGCGGTGGGATAGGAGATAGTGCCGGTGTGTCTCACTCTGTAGAACTGCAGCCCACAAGCCTACACTTCAATACATATGACCGTCACGGATACTGGTGTTGCCATCCATCACTTCCCTGCAAAGATATATATAAAAAAACTGATTTTAAAGGTTTATTTTAACCTAGCTACAACTGTACAATCATTTTAAATCTATTGATTAATGCACAATGTGCACATGGACTTGTAGCATCTGCATTACAGTAAATGTTTTGAAAATATTCATTGATATTCAACTTTTCAGCAAAAGCTGGGGTATGTGCCTGTATAGTTGAGTGATCTATCCATTTTCCTAATAATTTACTGGTTTCCACAAGAAGACTCGAATCAAATTTCAGGTCAGGCTCTTTTGTTACTTATTTCCTATTTTTTTCTACAATTATGATATCAAACATTGAAATACATATGTGATTGTGATACAGGTAAATGTAAGCATAATAATATTAATCATTTTCAGTTTCAGGAAATAATTGTTGTTTTTTTCACAAAACATGACCAAGTCCCTTTAAGAGCATTTTGGCAATTGCAAAGGAAATAGAGATGGCACTCATTTCTGTAAGCATGCATAAAAAACAAAGCATTAAGTTAAACTACAAAATGAATTAATCAAAGGTGTTCGTCACATTGCCTGGATACAGTAATACATTTCTTTTTTATTTTTAATTATCAATATTTTATTTATTTTTTTGGTCAAAATAGTGAATATATGTCATTTAAAAATATATTCCACAATTTTCCATGAAAGAAAATTAGTATAACATATAAATAAATATAATGCAACTTAATAAATATACATGTGCAAATGAACCAAACGCATGTATACACACACAATACATGCATGTTTCTACAATTATATAGATTATTATTTAACACGGCGTATTGGTAAACAGCTCTTTTTTAAATAAAACATTTTGCACTTCTTACCTGTGAAACGTTTTTGCGATGAGATCGCTGTCAAGGAAACAAGTCAATCCTGTGGTGCATATTAAGCCACTTTCCGTTGTCTCATGAAAATTCATATTCGGCGTTGATGGTATGTGTAATTTCAGAAACAGTCTGACCCGAAATAAGCACGCTCAAGTCACCCAAAGCGGAATTGAATGTCAAAGACTTCTCTGTGATTAACACTTTCGGTCCAAATATAACAGTTGTTGACACTTGTACACGAAATGTCTCGCGGAGCTCATGGACCAATGAAATGAGCCGTTATAAAACCTTACTCTGAAACCGGAAGTCAAGGGTGGTAGAAAATCTAGGAAAACAGAAAAATGGGAATAAAGTAAAAAAAAAATCGTATGATATATAAATTCTTCGCGGGCTAAGGTGGAGTGTTCGGAAGATATAAACCATATCCTTAAATCCTTAACAAAATGACTACGTGACCCGGGTAGAGAAACGTTCAATGCCATGTTAGTATATTATACAGTACAAAGTGCATATTTCTAAACAAATATGTGTCAATATATTTTTCACATATTCGGTATATTAATTTTAATTAAGGAATTATAAGATTTTATTTTGATTTTTTTTAAAAATAATTAAGTTTGAAAATCCGTGCGAAGTGCATGACTTTCTAACACAGAATGCGACAAAAGCTTCCACGTCAGATCGTGCTATTTTGTCAATCAAAACGAAACTTGATCGTCACCTTTCAGACGAGGACAATTACAATTATCTCTCCGTGTTACATTACATTACCGATAGTAACAATAAAACCTATCATATAACAGTTGTTATATCCCCTACAATGACTAAGAGCAATTATGCAGAAGTTGAATCGTCTATCAACTATTCTCGAGGAGAAATATATAGGGAGACAAGAACAGTTTTATTACAAACCAGATGATACTTACTGTTCGGATATCACATTTAAAGTAAATTCATAACATAATGTAGCGAACCATGTACCGTCGAATTACTCAGAACAGCTTTCTTGTATAACTTTAAATCAGAGATTTTACTTGCAAATGAAATTCAAGGAATCTTCTGTCATAGCGAGCTTCAGAAGACAGATATGAAAGGCGATGAAGCATACGAATTAGAAATAATTATGGAGGCTTAACTAACAGGACTAAAAAAGCGATTCCTTGTAAACAGGATATGTTATGCTAATCAATTTAATAGCAGGGTCGAATGACATGCAGACCAACCAATAAAGTGCATCATATGTCACTGTATTTGTGACAAGCTTGTTAGCTGCTTCATAAATTGTTGTGTATATCTTAGCATTTGTTATTTAAATGAGTTATGTGTCGTATTAATTGTTAAGCATGTTTCAATATTTAATAAATATTTAAACAAACATAATGTTTATTTAGGGTACATTTAACCCTCTTAAATGAGCCCTACGGAAACAGAAGTAGTATACTATATAACACCGAATACATTTTAACTATATCCTTTAAATAGACCATTTGATATCCCAGTAGTTGTTAAAATATTTTAGTGTATATTAGAGAATATTAGGTTAGTGCCGTGGAGTGAGGATGTTTATCTGGAAATTTGGTAAAATTTAAATTCCGCCGCAGAGCCAGATAAACTTTGCCCATCCTGGGCACTAACTTATCTTGTTAATTAAACACGAACAATTACTTTATAATTATCAAGCACCTTTTAAAAAAGGACAAGTGTTGCTTTCCCATCGGCACGCAAGGTACCTGTATTTAAATGTGCCCAAGAAATAGTTCTCAAAACTGTTTAATTTCATTCAATACGTGTCTAGTCAAAGTAATTCCATTTGAATACATCAATTCAAATTCAAAACATAAACGTTTTTGAAAATGAATTAACGTGGATCAGTTACCAAACATTATCGTATCATGTTACAATTATTCTGCAAGTCACAGACTACATAGGACAATGGTTCAAGATCACGAGTGTTTAAAAACACAAGGATTTAATGGATGTTGGTATAAAAAGATAAAGTGTTGGATGTTCAGACCTGCACCGGCAAAGAGATAATTAATTTCTGTTGTAAGTGAGATTTTGTCATTCACCACAGAAATGGAATTAGAAATCGTTGAATGCTGCACTGCAAGCATTATTAGCGGGTAGGTCAAGTGAACATGTAGATTTGCTGACCACTTTTCGTTGCCAATGTCATAATCATGCATACCGATGGAATTTTCAGGGTTAGTTAATGCTCGGGTTGTTGTTAATCGACTATTAATAAGATTCTGAAGCATTGTTTGCGATTTTCCTCTGACATTTCAGAATAGGAGAGAAGTCCGTTTTGCGGATAAATATCACGTGGTATACTGTCCTTATAAACTATAATTTTCACGGCATCTTGTTATTGGACCGATGTGTATGCAAGTGACAGAAAAATTGTTGAATAACAATGCAAAATAATTAGTAAATAAAGTGACTGAAATAATTCAAAGTATTTTTATGACATTTTAGGTACTCAAGTTTTAAACCTTGCATTGAACTAGTTGTTCACAATGGACACAAAAAACACACTAGCACTGTATTTGTATTAAAGTACCATATATATATATATATATATATATATATATATATATATATATATATATATATATATATATATATATATATATATATATATATATATACTTAAAACTGCCGTCATATTGGGACTCCGTGTCAAACACAACTATTGGTACCACACAGAAGGAGAACACGTAGAGCTTTAAAACCTGTCAAAAGTGCTGCTGCATGGTATTCTGTTTGCGATGCCAGCAATATATACGAGTGATTTGATGTTAATAACTTAATATATAAGCTTTATAAGTACACAATAACACCTGGGTCCGACCCAATAATATAATTGGGGCATAGACCTAATTCTATTTATAAATAAACACGTGTACTAGTTATATACGTAAACACTATATATTGGGTCAGTTCACCTTATTCCAAATACTAGTATTGGGAATACGGCATGAAGATATGGAAGTCAAGTTCATCGCAACTAAATGGTAAACACAAAATCAAAGGCCAAAATACAGTGTACCAAATAGTTTAAGGTGTGTTGGGTTGCAATCAGTCAAGCGCTGACCAGCCAAGTGAAAACGTATAGCTACGGGGTAGAGTCACATGTGCAACACGTGGCTACCTGTGCAGATTGTCCTGCTGTTTAATTGGCACCCAAACATTTGACATAATTAAACGTTAATTTTGCTTTAGTTGTTAGGTTCACTACCAGTTACTACCAGTAACATGCCCCAAGGGACGTTGATTTCAGGAGAGCGTAATTTGTTTAGTTTAATATAAATTTCATGCAAATGCATTGTCGATATTCATGATGGTTTTTGTGAATAAGATTAGCTTTAATTAATATAATGCTATTTCTGCATTTTATTCCAGTAACTTGGCGATACTTGGCCATACTTTTCCGTACCAATGGGACAATACTTTTTCGCTTAAAGCATGTTCAATTTGAAATATTTTGAAAACCGATGTACTTCTAATTTAAATTGCCATCTCAATAAAAAGAGATTAATACTCTTGAGTGGGAGATTAGAAACGGTAGTTACATTTATGTTGTTTGTATTGTTTATATAAAAATACAGCTTGCACAGTATTTTCGTTTTACTTCCTATCTTCTAGACTATCATCAACACTGCATAAGTTTATGGAATGCGTACTGAGTATTGCGTACCGACCCCCCCCCCTTTGCGTACTGTATACTGCTCTATACCCCTGACTATCGCGTACTAAAAGAGGTGCGACACCCTCACATATATTCGCATCTGCATTTTACGGACTTTTGTTGGTACAATTCACTAAGTTTTGCACATTTTTGTTGACGCTCTACGCTCTGATATTGTTCTTTCATTGTACGGGCTACTAACTTTAATTATGTTTTGTACTGCGTGTTTCTAGCCCCCAAAATAGCAACAGGTAACACAAAACGAAGACCATGATGACCGCATTACGTCCTGGCAGTTTCGACGAACGCAGCGAGGACGATGTCAAATTCTTAAAAAAATGCTTAACTCAAGTTCATACTTCGTCCTTACGTCCCCGCAAGGCATTCACTGCGTCTCGAACGTTCCAAGGACGTTCTTACTGTGCACAACTCACCGGCGCACCACGTCCAATGAGTTCTTACTACGACCATGAAGATTGCACTACGCGCTTACCGAGTGTTTATCACGTACTCATTACGTTCTTATGACTTGAATTTATTTGTAAATGTGAGCGAGAATGAATTGCGTGTTCTATTTATAACTGGCCTTTTTCATTCATATCAAGCGTTGGTATAAAATGTAGGGGAGTTGAATCCCGTATTTATACATGATCACTGTTCAGAACCTGACATAACGTGTTGCAATCTGATGCAAACGTGTCTTAGACATGGTAAGCACCGAAAGAACGTATTAACAACCGAGTGAAGTAGTTAACAACGTGGCACGAACGTACCCTAGTCGTAGTTAAAGAATAGTTTGTGGTGAGGACTATTGACGTAGCGAAAACCCAATGACAACCTCGAGACAACGCTCTTCAATATTTACCGCCCAATACCATGCTTGCACTACGTCACTCAAGTTCCTGCTAGGTTTAAGTTACACCATCACTACGTCCATGCCGTTGTTTTTTAACATGTTCAAAAACCGCTTAAGACCTTCACTAAAGACCACCCATACCACGTCCATATCGGTGTCAACTGCGTTCCTTCTACGTTAACCAAGTTCTGACTGCGTCCCACTAGACGTTTGAAATCTAGTAGGACGCAGTCAGAACTTGGTTAACGTAGAAGGAACGCAGTTGACACCGATATGGACGTGGTATGGGTGGTCTTTAGTGAAGGTCTTAAGCGGTTTTTGAACATGTTAAAAAACAACGGCATGGACGTAGTGATGGTGTAACTTAAACCTAGCAGGAACTTGAGTGACGTAGTGCAAGCATGGTATTGGGCGGTAAATATTGAAGAGCGTTGTCTCGAGGTTGTCATTGGGTTTTCGCTACGTCAATAGTCCTCACCACAAACTATTCTTTAACTACGACTAGGGTACGTTCGTGCCACGTTGTTAACTACTTCACTCGGTTGTTAATACGTTCTTTCGGTGCTTACCATGTCTAAGACACGTTTGCATCAGATTGCAACACGTTATGTCAGGTTCTGAACAGTGATCATGTATAAATACGGGATTCAACTCCCCTACATTTTATACCAACGCTTGATATGAATGAAAAAGGCCAGTTATAAATAGAACACGCAATTCATTCTCGCTCACATTTACAAATAAATTCAAGTCATAAGAACGTAATGAGTACGTGATAAACACTCGGTAAGCGCGTAGTGCAATCTTCATGGTCGTAGTAAGAACTCATTGGACGTGGTGCGCCGGTGAGTTGTGCACAGTAAGAACGTCCTTGGAACGTTCGAGACGCAGTGAATGCCTTGCGGGGACGTAAGGACGAAGTATGAACTTGAGTTAAGCATTTTTTTAAGAATTTGACATCGTCCTCGCTGCGTTCGTCGAAACTGCCAGGACGTAATGCGGTCATCATGGTCTTCGTTTTGTGTTACCTGTTGCTATTTTGGGGGCTAGAAACACGCAGTACAAAACATAATTAAAGTTAGTAGCCCGTACAATGAAAGAACAATATCAGAGCGTAGAGCGTCAACAAAAATGTGCAAAACTTAGTGAATTGTACCAACAAAAGTCCGTAAAATGCAGATGCGAATATATGTGAGGGTGTCGCACCTCTTTTAGTACGCGATAGTCAGGGGTATAGAGCAGTATACAGTACGCAAAGGGGGGGGGGTCGGTACGCAATACTCAGTACGCATTCCATAAACTTATGCAGTGTTGATGATAGTCTAGAAGATAGGAAGTAAAACGAAAATACTGTGCAAGCTGTATTTTTATATAAACAATACAAACAACATAAATGTAACTACCGTTTCTAATCTCCCACTCAAGAGTATTAATCTCTTTTTATTGAGATGGCAATTTAAATTAGAAGTACATCGGTTTTCAAAATATTTCAAATTGAACATGCTTTAAGCGAAAAAGTATTGTCCCATTGGTACGGAAAAGTATGGCCAAGTATCGCCAAGTTACTGGAATAAAATGCAGAAATAGCATTATATTAATTAAAGCTAATCTTATTCACAAAAACCATCATGAATATCGACAATGCATTTGCATGAAATTTATATTAAACTAAACAAATTACGCTCTCCTGAAATCAACGTCCCTTGGGGCATGTTACTGGTAGTAACTGGTAGTGAACCTAACAACTAAAGCAAAATTAACGTTTAATTATGTCAAATGTTTGGGTGCCAATTAAACAGCAGGACAATCTGCACAGGTAGCCACGTGTTGCACATGTGACTCTACCCCGTAGCTATACGTTTTCACTTGGCTGGTCAGCGCTTGACTGATTGCAACCCAACACACCTTAAACTATTTGGTACACTGTATTTTGGCCTTTGATTTTGTGTTTACCATTTAGTTGCGATGAACTTGACTTCCATATCTTCATGCCGTATTCCCAATACTAGTATTTGGAATAAGGTGAACTGACCCAATATATAGTGTTTACGTATATAACTAGTACACGTGTTTATTTATAAATAGAATTAGGTCTATGCCCCAATTATATTATTGGGTCGGACCCAGGTGTTATTGTGTACTTATAAAGCTTATATATTAAGTTATTAACATCAAATCACTCGTATATATTGCTGGCATCGCAAACAGAATACCATGCAGCAGCACTTTTGACAGGTTTTAAAGCTCTACGTGTTCTCCTTCTGTGTGGTACCAATAGTTGTGTTTGACACGGAGTCCCAATATGACGGCAGTTTTAAGTATATATATATATATATTATATATATATATATATATATATATATATATATATTATATATATATATATATATATATATATATATGGTACTTTAATACAAATACAGTGCTAGTGTGTTTTTTGTGTCCATTGTGAACAACTAGTTCAATGCAAGGTTTAAAACTTGAGTACCTAAAATGTCATAAAAATACTTTGAATTATTTCAGTCACTTTATTTACTAATTATTTGCATTGTTATTCAACAATTTTTCTGTCACTTGCATACACATCGGTCCAATAACAAGATGCCGTGAAAATTATAGTTTATAAGGACAGTATACCACGTGATATTTATCCGCAAAACGGACTTCTCTCCTATTCTGAAATGTCAGAGGAAAATCGCAAACAATGCTTCAGAATCTTATTAATAGTCGATTAACAACAACCCGAGCATTAACTAACCCTGAAAATTCCATCGGTATGCATGATTATGACATTGGCAACGAAAAGTGGTCAGCAAATCTACATGTTCACTTGACCTACCCGCTAATAATGCTTGCAGTGCAGCATTCAACGATTTCTAATTCCATTTCTGTGGTGAATGACAAAATCTCACTTACAACAGAAATAATTATCTCTTTGCCGGTGCAGGTCTGAACATCCAACACTTTATCTTTTATACCAACATCCATTAAATCCTTGTGTTTTTAAACACTCGTGATCTTGAACCATTGTCCTATGTAGTCTGTGACTTGCAGAATAATTGTAACATGATACGATAATGTTTGGTAACTGATCCACGTTAATTCATTTTCAAAAACGTTTATGTTTTGAATTTGAATTGATGTATTCAAATGGAATTACTTTGACTAGACACGTATTGAATGAAATTAAACAGTTTTGAGAACTATTTCTTGGGCACATTTAAATACAGGTACCTTGCGTGCCGATGGGAAAGCAACACTTGTCCTTTTTTAAAAGGTGCTTGATAATTATAAAGTAATTGTTCGTGTTTAATTAACAAGATAAGTTAGTGCCCAGGATGGGCAAAGTTTATCTGGCTCTGCGGCGGAATTTAAATTTTACCAAATTTCCAGATAAACATCCTCACTCCACGGCACTAACCTAATATTCTCTAATATACACTAAAATATTTTAACAACTACTGGGATATCAAATGGTCTATTTAAAGGATATAGTTAAAATGTATTCGGTGTTATATAGTATACTACTTCTGTTTCCGTAGGGCTCATTTAAGAGGGTTAAATGTACCCTAAATAAACATTATGTTTGTTTAAATATTTATTAAATATTGAAACATGCTTAACAATTAATACGACACATAACTCATTTAAATAACAAATGCTAAGATATACACAACAATTTATGAAGCAGCTAACAAGCTTGTCACAAATACAGTGACATATGATGCACTTTATTGGTTGGTCTGCATGTCATTCGACCCTGCTATTAAATTGATTAGCATAACATATCCTGTTTACAAGGAATCGCTTTTTTAGTCCTGTTAGTTAAGCCTCCATAATTATTTCTAATTCGTATGCTTCATCGCCTTTCATATCTGTCTTCTGAAGCTCGCTATGACAGAAGATTCCTTGAATTTCATTTGCAAGTAAAATCTCTGATTTAAAGTTATACAAGAAAGCTGTTCTGAGTAATTCGACGGTACATGGTTCGCTACATTATGTTATGAATTTACTTTAAATGTGATATCCGAACAGTAAGTATCATCTGGTTTGTAATAAAACTGTTCTTGTCTCCCTATATATTTCTCCTCGAGAATAGTTGATAGACGATTCAACTTCTGCATAATTGCTCTTAGTCATTGTAGGGGATATAACAACTGTTATATGATAGGTTTTATTGTTACTATCGGTAATGTAATGTAACACGGAGAGATAATTGTAATTGTCCTCGTCTGAAAGGTGACGATCAAGTTTCGTTTTGATTGACAAAATAGCACGATCTGACGTGGAAGCTTTTGTCGCATTCTGTGTTAGAAAGTCATGCACTTCGCACGGATTTTCAAACTTAATTATTTTTAAAAAAAATCAAAATAAAATCTTATAATTCCTTAATTAAAATTAATATACCGAATATGTGAAAAATATATTGACACATATTTGTTTAGAAATATGCACTTTGTACTGTATAATATACTAACATGGCATTGAACGTTTCTCTACCCGGGTCACGTAGTCATTTTGTTAAGGATTTAAGGATATGGTTTATATCTTCCGAACACTCCACCTTAGCCCGCGAAGAATTTATATATCATACGATTTTTTTTTTACTTTATTCCCATTTTTCTGTTTTCCTAGATTTTCTACCACCCTTGACTTCCGGTTTCAGAGTAAGGTTTTATAACGGCTCATTTCATTGGTCCATGAGCTCCGCGAGACATTTCGTGTACAAGTGTCAACAACTGTTATATTTGGACCGAAAGTGTTAATCACAGAGAAGTCTTTGACATTCAATTCCGCTTTGGGTGACTTGAGCGTGCTTATTTCGGGTCAGACTGTTTCTGAAATTACACATACCATCAACGCCGAATATGAATTTTCATGAGACAACGGAAAGTGGCTTAATATGCACCACAGGATTGACTTGTTTCCTTGACAGCGATCTCATCGCAAAAACGTTTCACAGGTAAGAAGTGCAAAATGTTTTATTTAAAAAAAGAGCTGTTTACCAATACGCCCGTGTTAAATAATAATCTATATAATTGTAGAAACATGCATGTATTGTGTGTGTATACATGCGTTTGGTTCATTTGCACATGTATATTTATTAAGTTGCATTATATTTATTTATATGTTATACTAATTTTCTTTCATGGAAAATTGTGGAATATATTTTTAAATGACATATTCACTATTTTGACCAAAAAAATAAATAAAATATTGATAATTAAAAATAAAAAAGAAATGTATTACTGTATCCAGGCAATGTGACGAACACCTTTGATTAATTCATTTTGTAGTTTAACTTAATGCTTTGTTTTTTATGCATGCTTACAGAAATGAGTGCCATCTCTATTTCCTTTGCAATTGCCAAAATGCTCTTAAAGGGACTTGGTCATGTTTTGTGAAAAAAACAACAATTATTTCCTGAAACTGAAAATGATTAATATTATTATGCTTACATTTACCTGTATCACAATCACATATGTATTTCAATGTTTGATATCATAATTGTAGAAAAAAATAGGAAATAAGTAACAAAAGAGCCTGACCTGAAATTTGATTCGAGTCTTCTTGTGGAAACCAGTAAATTATTAGGAAAATGGATAGATCACTCAACTATACAGGCACATACCCCAGCTTTTGCTGAAAAGTTGAATATCAATGAATATTTTCAAAACATTTACTGTAATGCAGATGCTACAAGTCCATGTGCACATTGTGCATTAATCAATAGATTTAAAATGATTGTACAGTTGTAGCTAGGTTAAAATAAACCTTTAAAATCAGTTTTTTTATATATATCTTTGCAGGGAAGTGATGGATGGCAACACCAGTATCCGTGACGGTCATATGTATTGAAGTGTAGGCTTGTGGGCTGCAGTTCTACAGAGTGAGACACACCGGCACTATCTCCTATCCCACCGCCTAGATCTGGACTCAGTGGAGATGTTACAATGCGCTGTTAACAGTTTTAACATGATATCGCTACAACCTGGAAACAATGACTTATATAATGACAATCTGCTGTCTTTATCTTTGCAAGAGTTGGGATTTTGTCCAGCTTTATGTACTTTCTCAGTTGCTGAAATAGTATCTTTAATGCATGAAATGTTATTTAGGAATAATACTTTGTAGGTATATTCATGTATGTAGTTCACCTCAGCTCAATAAAGGAGTAGTAAATGTTTAGTTTCTCAGACCATTTTGTAACATTTTAGTAGGGAGCACATAATGCTATTGTTCTTATAGGATAATTGCTTTCAATTTGTATTACCAGTTTGTCTTTAGAGCTGCACTCTCACAGTTTGACACTAATATGAAATGTTTGGGGGGTTTAGTCTCAGAATACGCTCATGTTGGCATTAAAGCCTTCAATTCAGTATATAATCAATATAAAGGTTACTTACAATAGAACAAATCTCAATTGTAAGAAAGAACGCCAACATCTTAAAAAAATAATCGTTAATAATGCGTTTTACTATAAAACATCAATTTTCTAACATAAATATGAAAAACTACATTCAAATCTTTTGTTTGCAGTCTTATATCACTGTTTACCAGACATTCACTCTGTAAGAGTTCACCTTTAATTTACTATAGAGCAAAAGCAAAATCATTTGATATTCATGCTTAAAAAGAGCGCCCTTTATAGAAACAAGTGTTACTGATGATTTTCAGCAAAATAAAACATTTTTTAAAATTCCTAAATGAATAAACTCCATAATAGAGCTCTGTTGGAACTTATAGTGATGTATTGACTTTTAAATAAGCTTTATTGGAACATTAAGTAATTTGTTACCTTTTTAACTAGCTTTTATCAATAAAAAAATTGATTATTTGCTCTCTTAAATTGTGACCAAGTCAGATTTAAGTCACTATAACCATTTCATGTTTGTTGTTAATGTAGTTGTGTTGTAATATTGCTTAAACTTATATTGCAAGATTTGTCTAATAAAACATATAAAATAATTTGCTTGATTGTGATGAAAGTTGATAACTAAACAGCCAAGTCTGTTTGGTAGTAGAAACTAGCCACGTAGCTGCCTATACGCGAAATACACGGCTGAATCCACCTGATTCTGACAAAAAAACAACAGTTTAGCCAAAGCTACAGAATCACTATGCTTGTTTGAGTACATGATGTAACAGGCACATGGGCATTGTCATCGAGTATGAAATTATACAGTTCAATGGCAAAAAGGACAGAAAATTAGACTTTTGTAAGACAATCTGAGTGTTTTTCACATTATCGAAGCTTATTTGTTTGCTATTTTGTAGAAAAGATCTGCCAAGAAAATAAATTTGTTTGTTTATTATCCTTAAACTGTCCATTTACAAGTACTAAAGGACCTAAGAATGCCCAGAATACACCAGATTGCTCAATTGTTTTCAAAATTTTCACCCCCCCCGCACAATTATGAATCCACATGAATAGAGGGCTAGCTACGCCCTGGAAACCAGTAATGAGTACGTTCAAGAGGTCATCATAATGTTCCATTTGTCACCAGCTTGGATATAACCAATTAACTCTTGGATTGGAGGCAGACATCTTAATCCACCAAACCACTCTCACCCTTTTTTACTAGTACTTTGGAAACGTTATCAGAAGATGAATCTCTAGAATTTTTTTATCCAATTATAGGAATATGTATTTTTTTAATTTAATTTAGTATAGTTTTTATTTTTATTTTTTTAATTTTAAATTTTTTCATTATATTTATCGATTTTACTTCGTTTCGAACAGTAAAAAATTAGCAATATATAAGACATGTATTGTTATGTTGGGGGCAGAGTGAGCGTTGTTTTCTGTTATAAATGTGCCTTAATCTGTATAACCATTGCATTGTATCATTGCAACTTCATATGTCATGTGGTCTTTCATTCATGATTTGCTTGATAACAGAGAAGAAGGGCCAAAATGTTAGAATTTCATTTTGTTAACGATTTGAGATTTTAAATACGCCGCCTTTTCATTCGACCAATCAAATTACATGTTACAAACTGGACGAAAAACAGTCATTCGGAACTCCTCGGCCATTTTTTCAAAAACAACCTCGGATGTATGCCGGTACATATGTTGAAGTAGTCCGTAATTTTTTGAATAAAAGCATTAATTAAATGTAGTGTTTAAGAGTTGTATTCATTGCTCTCAGTTTAAATTGATTGCCAGTGAAGTGTATTATTGCAAACATAATAACGATTCCCAAGAGTTAAGTCATAAATTTTAACTACTAAATAAGATTACTACGCGATCTATTTGCAGCGGACTTAAACGTACCACTTTTTTAGTATGTAAACCGTCCATATACATCCGAGGTTGTTTTTGAAAAAATGGCCGAGGAGCTCCGAATGGAAAAACAGTAATAAAACCGGAAGTCAAGGGAGGTAGAAAAACTAGGCAAACAGAAAAATGGGAATAAAGTAAAAAAAATCGTATGATAGGCATATTTCTTCGCGGGCTAAGGTGGAGTGTTCGGAAGATAGAAACCATATCCTTAAATTCCGATGACTGTTAATCTGCAGAAGTTCTTTTGAACTGAGTAACAAAATGACTACGTGACCAGGGTAGAGAAACGTTCAATGCCATGTTAGTATATTATACAGTACAAAGTGCATATTTCTAAACAAATATTTGTCAATATTTTTTTCACATATTCGGTATATTATTTCGGTAAGGAATTATAAGATTTTTTTTTTATTAAGTTTGAAAATCCGGTGCCAGTGCTGCGAACCCCCTGACCCGTTTTCGTCTTAAAGTGACTTTTGAAATATGTCATCAAACTCATCTACGACTCCGTGACCAGTTTTCCGTCTAAAGGGGCGTAGCCACACGTACTTGGTGAATTTGTCTATGACTATTACCATGATTTCGTAACCGTCTTTATAATTCTCAAATTTGACCAACTCGATGAGGTCTGCAATCAAAAAATCATTTTTTTCCGCGCTTATAACATGATTTCGCTCAAATCGCCGCTGTTTGTGAAGTATGTTTAATTCTTCCAGGGGGGAGAATCGAGCTTAACCTTAGCATTCAAACAAGATGGCGGCGCCCATGTAAAGGTGAGTTTTTCGGCGATTTAAAATTTTGGAAGCCAGTTTAGACACTGGCATATTGTGAAAAACCTGCTAGAGAAAATTCCACACCCATTGGTACTTGGATCTCCATGAAACATGCTGTAGTTTTGTCAAACATTCGGACATCGGCATCGACTCGAGAGGAAACGAACTAAAAGGCACGGCTAAGGTTAGGATCCCTCGATAATATTGGCCTGTTTTGACGATTAGCAACATTATTCATGATTGTTGTGTCAAGTTGGTGCAATATAAATGTGTATTGATCAAAAGTTATTTGTCTAGAAACCGGTAATGACGTATTTGCTTCAAAATTAGTATTTATGCACAATGCTAAGGAGCAGTGCACGCAAATAAGTGGCTAAGGTTAGGTGCCATTTATTGAGAGAGGCGTTCATTACCTAATTTTGTTTCGTGTTTGTATCTGTTCTTTCTGAGAGATTAAAGGTTTCCGTAACACTGTGCGACATCATCATTATCCAGATGAGGTATTTTGAAACTGCCAGATCTGATTTCGCTGTGTTTTCATCTAGATACAGTTGAGAAAAAAAATACAGTGACGCGATGTTGTTGATGAAAATCGTCTATTTTGTAGTTTTTGGTGTACCTTTTTAAATTTGAGGATGCATTAAAACAAGCAATAAAGAAATATTCACATTTATATTTAATCAATCGTTACCAGAAGCGAAACTGATCGCACTTCATTAGTACTTAAATTGTCAACGGTAGATCGGTCTTGTCAAAAATGTTGACAAAAGATTGTAATGATGATAAAGGTTTAAAGTAGATGAATGATGTTTCCTGTATGCTCGTATTTGAAAATAATGTCTGGCTCGATCAAACATAGTTTAAACGGTTGCAGGCATAGGACGAATACTTTTCAGGTTGTTAAATAGGGCCGATCTAGAACTGTTATGTTTGCTGTGTCACTAAACCCTAGTTTCTCCTGACATGATAATACTCTATTGTTTAGATCTTCATTTTTGATTTAAGACAGTCTTGCCGTACGTAAACGCAAACATGGCTAACGCTATTTAGCAACCCGAGACAAATTTACTGTACGCACAGCTGTCATTAGGTCTAGAAAATGACACAGCAGGATCCAGATAATAAGATTCTGAACTTGTCTCGGAGGCAGAATCGGTAAATGCCACAAGTCGAGGGAGTGAGTTGAATCTCCTTAGACCAAGCCTGGTTTGGCAATTTGTACCAACAACAAACATGTTTTCCTAAAAACAAAAATCGTTGTGTGCGAGTCTATCCAGCTCTTCTCCTAAAGTTGCACTTTTTTTTAGAAAAAAACCCCCAAAAAACAAAGGAAGTTAGAAAAATATCTTATCGTAAGACTCCTGCTAACTTACTGGTACAAATTGTCAAACCAGGCTCGGTCTAAGGAGATTCAGTTCACTCCCTCGACTTGTGGCATTTACCGATTCTGCCTCCGAGACAAGTTCAGAATCTTATTATCTGGATCCTGCTGTGTCATTTTCTAGACCTAATGACAGCTGTGCGTACGGTAAATTTGTCTCGGGTTGCTAAATAGCGTTAGCCATGTTTGCGTTTACGTACAGCAAGACTGTCTTAAATCAAAAATGAAGATCTAAACAATAGAGTATTATCATGTCAGGAGAAACAAGGGTTTAGTGACACAGCAAACATAACAGTTCTAGATCGGCCCTATTTAACAACCTGTAAAGTATTCGTCCTATGCATGCAACCGTTTAAACTATGTTTGATCGAGCCAGACATTATTTTCAAGTACGAGTATACAGGAAACATCATTCATCTACTTTAAACCTTTATCATCATTACAATCTTTTGTCAACATTTTTGACAAGACCGATCTACCGTTAACAATTTAAGTACTAATTAAGTGCGATCAGTTTCGCTTCTGGTAACGATTGATTAAATATGAATGTGAATATTTCTTTATTACTTGTTTTAATGCATCCTCAAATTTAAAAAGGTACACCAAAAACTACAAAATAGACGATTTTCATCAACAACATCGCGTCACTGTATTTTTTTTCTCAACTGTATCTAGATGAAAACACAGCGAAATCAGATTTGGCAGTTTCAAAATACCTCATCTGGATAATGATGATGTCGCACAGTGTTACGGAAACCTTTAATCTCTCAGAAAGAACAGATACAAACACGAAACAAAATTACCGTAGGTAATGAACGCCTCTCTCAATAAATGGCACCTAACCTTAGCCACTTATTTGCGTGCACTGCTCCTTAGCATTGTGCATAAATACTAATTTTGAAGCAAATACGTCATTACCGGTTTCTAGACAAATAACTTTTGATCAATACACATTTATATTGCACCAACTTGACACAACAATCATGAATAGTGTTGCTAATCGTCAAAACAGGCCAATATTATCGAGGGATCCTAACCTTAGCCGTGCCTTTTAGTTCGTTTTCCTCTCGAGTCGATGCCGATGTCCGAATGTTTGACAAAACTACAGCATGTTTCATGGAGATCCAAGTACCAATGGGTGTGGAATTTTCTCTAGCAGGTTTTTCACAATATGCCAGTGTCTAAACTGGCTTCCAAAATTTTAAATCGCCGAAAAACTCACCTTTTACATGGGCGCCGCCATCTTGTTTGAATGCTAAGGTTAAGCTCGATTCCCCCCCTGTCTTCGTCACGCAAAAATTCCGAATTCTGTGGTACTTGGTACTTGGATCTCCATGAAACATGCTGTAGTTTTGTCAAACATTCGGACATCGGCATCGACTCGAGAGGAAAACGAACTAAAAGGCACGGCTAAGGTTAGGATCCCTCGATAATATTGGCCTGTTTTGACGATTAGCAACATTATTCATGATTGTTGTGTCAAGTTGGTGCAATATAAATGTGTATTGATCAAAAGTTATTTGTCTAGAAACCGGTAATGACGTATTTGCTTCAAAATTAGTATTTATGCACAATGCTAAGGAGCAGTGCACGCAAATAAGTGGCTAAGGTTAGGTGCCATTTATTGAGAGAGGCGTTCATTACCTACGGTAATTTTGTTTCGTGTTTGTATCTGTTCTTTCTGAGAGATTAAAGGTTTCCGTAACACTGTGCGACATCATCATTATCCAGATGAGGTATTTTGAAACTGCCAGATCTGATTTCGCTGTGTTTTCATCTAGATACAGTTGAGAAAAAAAATACAGTGACGCGATGTTGTGGATGAAAATCGTCTATTTTGTAGTTTTTGGTGTACCTTTTTAAATTTGAGGATGCATTAAAACAAGCAATAAAGAAATATTCACATTTATATTTAATCAATCGTTACCAGAAGCGAAACTGATCGCACTTCATTAGTACTTAAATTGTCAACGGTAGATCGGTCTTGTCAAACATGTTGACAAAAGATTGTAATGATGATAAAGGTTTAAAGTAGATGAATGATGTTTCCTGTATGCTCGTATTTGAAAATAATGTCTGGCTCGATCAAACATAGTTTAAACGGTTGCAGGCATAGGACGAATACTTTTCAGGTTGTTAAATAGGGTCGATCTAGAACTGTTATGTTTGCTGTGTCACTAAACCCTAGTTTCTCCTGACATGATAATACTCTATTGTTTAGATCTTCATTTTTGATTTAAGACAGTCTTGCCGTACGTAAACGCAAACATGGCTAACGCTATTTAGCAACCCGAGACAAATTTACTGTACGCACAGCTGTCATTAGGTCTAGAAAATGACACAGCAGGATCCAGATAATAAGATTCTGAACTTGTCTCGGAGGCAGAATCGGTAAATGCCACAAGTCGAGGGAGTGAGTTGAATCTCCTTAGCCACTTATTTGCGTGCACTGCTCCTTAGCATTGTGCATAAATACTAATTTTGAAGCAAATACGTCATTACCGGTTTCTAGACAAATAACTTTTGATCAATACACATTTATATTGCACCAACTTGACACAACAATCATGAATAGTGTTGCTAATCGTCAAAACAGGCCAATATTATCGAGGGATCCTAACCTTAGCCGTGCCTTTTAGTTCGTTTTCCTCTCGAGTCGATGCCGATGTCCGAATGTTTGACAAAACTACAGCATGTTTCATGGAGATCCAAGTACCAATGGGTGTGGAATTTTCTTTAGCAGGTTTTTCACAATATGCCAGTGTCTAAACTGGCTTCCAAAATTTTAAATCGCCGAAAAACTCACCTTTTACATGGTCGATTCTCCCCCCTGTCTTCGTCACGCAAAAATTCCGAATTCTGTGCCTTCCAAGTATGTACCGTCCCTTGCTTTATACCGCTTTGTACAGTTTTGTGGTTCTGTAAACTGGCAGTGTGTGTCGGATCGTAGTATATACTAGCCTTTAATCATTTCCCCAAGAAGCCATGTCTATAGCAGATGTTCAAAAGGAGTTATATGATATATTCTGTTTCTGGTACAAACGTTTACCTTTCCTTGCCATGCCTAGTTCCATCGTCACTTCTATCTCCGCTGGTTATCCGATAGCTCGAATAAACTTTTTTGAAGGACCCCTTTTACTGCTGAAGTCGAACGAACGCTATTGTTTCGTAGTTTATCGATATGGACAACTAATATCTGATTTGAGGTTCTTGTCAACAACGGCAGCCAATATATTTCCGAAATTCAGAGATTTTATTTTTAAGACAAGCGTTTTCCTGATACGAACGTGTTCGCCCCGTACCCTTTTGCAAACGATTTGTCTTTATGATGTCCGTATTCAATGCACTGATAGTTTTATTTGTTTCATTGTTTTTGTATTTTAGTGCTTTTCCTCTTCATTCATGTAGCCTTTGAAGGCTGTTCCCTGCTTTCTGGACAACCATTTGAACATCGTTTGCTGAACCAAATACTAGTCTAAAGTTATCACACAGCTGCCCCATTATCAGACATTGTGTCTTCTTGCTCGTCGATATGAACAGTTAGAACTCCAGCGGTAGATAGTCTGATATAGCCCAGTGAGAAATACAGTCTATCAGAAAGTTCAGTATGTTTTGTGTTTTAGCTTCCCTTACCTTTGTTAGTGTTATTGTGTAGAAAACGTCAAAATAAATCTATTGTTGCGCACTTTTTTCTACGGTGCAGACATGTTGGTTTATACTTTTAGAAAACTTGATATTTTTACTTCAAATTTCATATACGTATGACTTGTATTTATTTGCTTTTGTTGCCTTTT
Organism: Mya arenaria; assembly: GCF_026914265.1. NCBI lineage: Eukaryota > Metazoa > Mollusca > Bivalvia > Myida > Myidae > Mya > Mya arenaria. The sequence goes on along the minus strand of NC_069128.1, from coordinate 8,975,411 downwards.
GTGTTTGTCATGGTTTTGCAATGGATTTTTGTTTTCTATTTTAATGAATTGAATATATTCTTATTGAAATCGAAATGGCAGTTCCATTTGTTAACCTCCTTCCATATACTAACATATGTGTTTGTAACAAGTATGGAAAACTAGCAGTCAATTGGCGAAAACGTGTTGGAACGCCGACAGTGCAATTAGTTTATTTCTTGGTAACTGCAGTTTTTGATGAATGATTTTTAAAATATTGCAAATTTCGACAGAAAATTTATTTTATTTCTAGAGAAGATTGAATTTTCACCACTGAAACAAAGGATAAAAGAACTTAGATTCCCCTTCTTAAGTCCTAAATCCAACATTTATATTTAAATTTCCAAATATTTTTCAAGGAATTGCTGTTTTGAAACTATTATTCACCAAACAGCTTTTTTTACATTTTATTGCATTGATTGACCCTCTTTTGTTTGAAATACTATTTCCTCATGATAATAAACACTGGTCTGCGTTATCAGTATCTAGACCACTACTGTCTTTTCTATATCTTAGCATGTTTGAGGTTCACTGGCGATTTTGTTATTGTTTCTTTTCCTGTTGTGTGTCAATCATGTAGACAAATTGAAACTGATTTCTTTGAACAATTTTCTGGTTAACATATTGAACTGCCTCATTATTGCTTTTAATTGGTTATTGACGGGATTAACGGGCGACTTCACTGGTCAAGTATTGGCTGTTTATTTGAAAAAGTGAAGCAATCTCCACACGCACGGACTGCAGTATGGCTTGACCAGATGAGGCGCCATCAAGTCTCCAAAGTTGCCGCGATTCTAGTCACATCTAGATATCAGTAGTAATGAAACACTGAGACCCATACCGGTTTTAAAGTGACTGCCAAAATGTAAAGTACTGACACACTTGAATCATGTTTACAGGGTTTTCAACAAATCCTGAGCAGTCCGAATGGCACCATTGGTTACCATTCAATTATGAGTGCCAGGAAAGTAAGCTTCTGGTTTTAATAGTTAACGTCTTCTTTCGACATGACTCGTTTTGGGAGCATGGGCCCTGGATCTTACACAACCGAAGATGTACAGAGCGATCGGGGCGGTTACAAGAGACAATACGATAATGAGCAAGCCTCAGTGTTTATTGTTTAACCGGTTAATAAAAGAGGGAGAAAATAAATTGTTTTCCTTACCGCAGCTGCTCGCATTTTGAATGCAGCCTCATGAAGTGGTCCTTTACGAAAAGTGTTCCTGTGGCCAAAAGTGGTCCTGCCCTAGGTTAGGCTTTCCATATATAATAACATATAATCTGATAACGTTTCCCTTTTCCTAGATAGTTCATATAATTTAACAGGGGTAAATTATTGCACCGTCCCCGGGTCCCAAAATGACTATATCATTATATGGTTAAAGCTATAAACATAATCTTCTCCGAAACCTCAAGGCCAATACTTTTGATAATTGGTATGTACATGTAGCCTAATGTTATAGCTATTTACCATGATAGTTCAAATCATATCCCTAGGAGTACTATTTTTTAATACTTTTGCAGTAAAATATTTGAATGTTTTTTCTATGTCCATCGCAAAGCGTCTTCAATTGATTTTGGTATGTAGGCTTGTAACCTCTTGTAGTGGTCCTTTACTTTGATATTGTTTTCGCAAATCTCATTAACTTCATCGACTTATGCCTTCAAACGTAACAAATGAAAACCTTAGCAATTACCTTCATTCAAGGTAACCAATCACTTTTTTAGCAACCCATTTCTTCCCTATCAAATAAGTACATCCTTTGCAACCATGCCTCATTACCAATTACTTTTATTGGTAATATAACGATACGGTATTGTACGGGTAATCGAGAACAAACTATAAATGCAGAGATGTAATTTGGTAATATATAATTCATAATAAACACGTAAGTAACAACACATAGATCTTAAACACTGTTAAATAACATGATCACTATATCAATAATCGCTATAATAAATATCATAGAATAGCGGCCAAATATTGATATACATATAATTGAATGCACAAGCTAAGCATACATTACGACAGACAGATAAACATACGAAATTGTATAACATACACTGACATACACAATTATGGCAAAAAAACATTTTAACATAGGCAGAAACATGACAATGACACATGAACCTTACTAATATGTGGTACTGAAACCAACCCTTGACATCTCACGATCCAAGTGGTTTTGTTACGTTCTCAAATGAAAATTTACAGAATGTTTAGTGTAGACAATATAACAGTTGTGAAGCTATCGAAGGTTAGGACAATGTACGAAGTTTCTATACGCCTTTTCGAACAACACTTTGTCTCGGACAAATCTGACTTAAAGCAGAATACATATTAGAGTATAACAAATACTTCCAGTGAGATCACTGCATGAATACAATCAATTGCATGAATTAAACCAAGAATGCATTCCTGCAAAAATACCCAAACAACTTCGAAAAAAACAGGTATATTTCAAACTGTGATCTCGCTTCAAAACGGCGTAACTGACATAATCAAACCGTGCCTGACCTTATCACAATCGCTGTTAGACATAATTCGACCAATAAAATCGTCTCCTCGGAATCATTATTTATGCAAAACGCTACAGAAACAAGCTCAGTAGCAAAAAGTTTAAACATAAACCCAGTTTAGTGGCACTGGGCAAACGCCAAAGACATAGAACACAAAATCACAGACAAGAAACATAGAAGAACAGCACAAAACTCCACAATCAGTACAGTGCATTCATAATATATATATGAAAAATACGTATGTTCATCAAGAATTGTTAGGTACCGCCTTGGGACGGTCAGTAAAATGTAAATTTACTGGGTTTATGTGCACAAACCTCACTCTTATCCCAACAATCCTTAATAAAGATAAAACGCAAAAGGTAAACCTTATCAAAGTATGCATTAACTTGAGGAAACTTATCAATAAAACAAATAATAATAAACGTAAAGGTAAACCCCAAGTACTTATATGATTAGAGATCCCAACTCTATCTGCAGACAGAGGGAAACAATTCAGAGAACCTAAGGCAAAAACTTTTCAAAGGTACGATGCAGACATTGTAAGAAACTATAAATATCCCACATAGTCTGCCTTAAAGTTTTCTCTGGAGTTCCCCCCCCCCCAAGTTGGTCCCAGGGCGTGATTGTGCCGGTATTGAAAAAGGAACCAAAAGATGAAGTAAATAACTACAGGGGGATAACCCTGATTAGTTGTTTTGGGAAATTATTTACTAATGTCATAAACGAGAGACTCAAAACATGGTCAGTAAAATATGACAAAATCACGGACGCGCAGTTCGGTTTTAAGACTAACCACAGTGCAACGGATGCAGTGTTCATTCTTCAAAACCTTATTGAATTATATCTTAACAAGCGGAAGAGAGTATATGCTGCTTACGTGGACTTTTCGAAGCTGAAAATCTGAAACGACTACACAAAAAGTTCCTTAAACAGATTTTAAATGTCAAAATAACGACTAATAATTTGTCGTTATATGGAGAAACGGGGCGATTTCCATTAATAATAAACAGAAAAGTGAAAATAGTCAAATATTGGTTTAAACTCATGAACAGTTTTAATTCAAATTGTATTATTGTATGAGACTTATCGTATGCTCAATACATTCACGACTGGATAAATACTACTCCATCTAACTTCTGTTAAACAAACACTCGGACGTTGGTGAATTACTTGTTTACATTTCTGTTCTATCAAATTGTTAATAACAAAATGTTTTATTTAAGCATTCTAGATTTACCTTAAATTGCAAAAATATTTACTACTACTGACTAACAATCATTTATCTTTATGTTCACATTTTATTTTTATGCTTCTCGCTAAGTTCTACCTGTTTGCTCATAAACTGGTTGTATGCTATAGGCATTATTGCCTGAATGCATTAAAAGTTGTTGTTGTTGGTTGTTGTTGTATGCTTTTAGACGAATGTGAAAAACCCCATATTAATTGGCTAACCAAAGTAAAACTATTATGACAATCAGCCGGTTTTAATGAAATTTGGCTGTTTAGAGACCATGTTTTATAAGCCAGTTAAAATTAACACTGAAATATACCTATATAACACAATGGAATGAAGGTGTTAATAGCTCAACAAGTCTTACTCTATTTCGTGCAGTGAAATCCACTTTTGAAATGTCTTGCTACCTGAACATTGTTGACAATGTTAAACACAGACATGCCTTAAGCAAATTAAGATTATCCTCTCACAGGCTTAAAATAGAAGAAGGCCGTTATAGGAACATTCCCCGACATGAAAGGAGATGTAATGCATGTTCTTTGAATGACATTGAAGATGAATATCATTTTGTACTGATATGTGATAGAAATAAACACTAAAGAGATCATTATATACCTAGTTATTATCGAACACGACCTTGTATGTTAAAATTTATTACTTTTCTTAACTCTAAGAAGAAGTCGTTGTTACACAAACTGGTTATATTTACTATTAATGCAAATCAGATCATAGACAATATAATTAATATTACAGCGTAACTCAAACTGGATGTTATTGCTCTCTGTTGTTGTTTCTTTTTGTTTGTATTCATGTTAATTTATATATCCTGTTGTGCATGCTATGGTGATTGTTTTAATGATCATAAGCTGTATATGCTTGTATCTAAATAAATGTTCTGTTCCTTATAAAATAAAAGTTTTAAAACTGTATGATTATAGAGTTTCATAATAAAGAGCATAATTGTACTAAATCATTCCAAGCCGATAATTAAGAACCCAAGGTTTTTCGTATATAATTAAGACAGAACGACAATATTATACAGTTACCGTCACAATAGCAACTAGTGACATAGCCCCAACTCCCCCCCCAAAAAAAAAAAAATAATTAAAAAAGATAATAAAAAAATAATTAAATTAAATAAATAAATAAATAAAATAAATAAATAAATAAATAAATAAATAAATAAATAAATAAAAAAATAAATAAATATTTAAAAAATAAATAAATATTTAAAAAATAAATAAATAATAAATATATAAGTAAATGAATAACATATTCGAATAATTGTCAACTTTACCCTTTGTGAAGCCCAAATCAGCCAGTGCCTTCAGCATTTTGATTAATATCTTAAAGTTATGCAATTGTGAATTGTCATTACACAACCTTATTTTATGCAAATAAATCATAATCAAATCAGTATTTTATATGTCCTTTCCTTTTATTATTGGGATTGAGATAAGTAGTAAGAAAGAAACATTTTGTTGTTTACACCATTAGGATATACATTAGAGACAGCTGATTCTGGTTTTAGAAGACTTCATCTACAATTGTGCTAGTCATTTAAAATCCCTTTTTTATGTTGAAAAAAAAATCAAAATATATAAACGATAATGCAGATTTAATTTTTGGTTTCAATTAATGTATTCATTAAAAATTGCTACTAAATAAGACTCTTTAGTTTTTTTCCTATAACAATTATTTGTCAACTAAGGGTAAAAACACGTCTTACAAACTGTACATAGAGGGTCAATTATATGATGTTAAATACTATAAATTAGGGATGGCAACGAGTAGTAAAATTGATACTCGAGTACTCGGACAATCGTTCGATCGAGTACTCGGGTACTCGATTACTAGGAAAAATTGAATTTGTGTTTGCGAAGACAAGGTCGTGTATACATGTATCGTTAATGACGTATATTGTGCGTTGGTCGTATTATTGGTCATTTTCATCTTTAAAGTAAACTTTTATTACGTATTTTAACAAAAAGTGAAAAAAAATAAAACAAATGTTGTTTCAGGCCTTTAATTTGTCTTATTCGTTTCATTTTATATGTATGCACTGCAGGTATGAACAACAATCAGAATTACAATTAACGAAATTTAATAAATTTAAAATAATTCTTGTTTACCTCATTAATATTCATAATTCTTGATGTATAATATCAACCAATCAGTTGTGATAATCATTGCAAAAATAGTAAAAATACGCCCTTTAAAAATCAGTTCTCGTAACGGTCGATACTCTTTCGCTCGTTAGCGTCCATTGTTTGGTAAAGGTCTCTAATTGGTATACAATAGAATTGTGAAGGTGAAAGTATCAAAACTTCGCTTATTGACATCAGTGCTAATTTGAAATAGGGGCCCTTTATTGACACTTTTCAACTATCACAACAAATGTCAACTAAATGATTGAGGTCAATTGTATACACAACGGGGATTAGAGGGACCGTAAATTGTCCTCTTGGCAACTAACCAGATCTGATACTTCGTCTGTTTATCTTGTATTTGGTGATTTTTATAGTTTTTTTTAGTTTGTTCCGAGTACTCGAGTAGTGATTTAGTACTCGAGTACTCGGACGTTCGATCGAGTACTCGGGTACTCGTTGCCATCCCTACTATAAATTGTTATACATGAGGCGTGACAACCTAATAAGCGTCCCTTTACTACAATATGCTACGAATTATGGCCGGGAAAACATTATGTGATTACTTTTTTCCATTCCGTCAAAAAAACAACAACTCATATTTCGTAAAAGGATAAATTTGTAATGATAATCATGATTATTGACAACATTACAAGCCGTGAATGTTAAAGGAAAAAATCCCACAGAATAATCATTTTCTATAACCGTATCGGTCTTCCACGTACATACCATGTTTTGCTTTGCAGTATGCACAGAATCACAATAAAGCGTCGTGCATGTATTTGGTGAAAAAGGAGAGGTCGCTCAAAAATAGTATTGTTTTAACATTTTCTGCGATAGGTGCGATAGGTGGGATTAATTCGTATTTCGTAACATCATTGTATATACTCTTACAATAACGGAAACAATTCAACGGAATGTTAATGGTTAAGTGGTATTTTCTGATAGGTTACGCTTAAAGAGTTTTTAGGAAATTATCCTTTTTTGTTTCAGTTATATCACCATGTTCACAATGTTTACATGTATGGCCACGCTACCATACTATCATAATATTTGTTAAATTACGTATGCATAAGAAACAAATCGATCGGTACGTATGTCCGTGTATTTTAACGAACACAGTTTTATGACGTCCCGCGTCCATATCATTATTTTGGGCCGAGTCCGGACTTCGCCAAAAATATACGGATCATGATGTCATAAACCTGTGCGTGCGGCTTGCATTTTTACAACGGCGAAAAATGTCGCGAGTAAACAATAATTTCTTTGTTCAATAGAACACATCAAAAGTGCATTTAAAATGTTGAATGTTAATGTGAAATGTTCGGTACGATATCAGAAATATAACATGCGACTTCAGTCCATATGACATAATAAAGACCGGTAAGTAAGCCTAGAAGGTTGTTGACTTCGGCTGTCACCTCGGTCCATCAACAACTTCGGTGGCTGACTGGCTGGTCCATATAATGTCATATGACCGTAAGTAGTGTGTAATATTTCTTAGGTATTATGTTTCTATTTTGTTTATAAAATACGTTATTTCATTTTATATATTACAGTTAATTGGATCAAAACTGGTGAGGGGTTTTCAAAGGCAAGGAACACAACTAGAAAGAAAAGGTATTGACCGAAATCAGGAGTCTGCACAAGATCTTACTATATTGTCCCGCGATTATATCGGTCGTAACATTCACAACCTGAAACCAGATGATCATGTCGGTTTTGAAAGAAGATGTTTGATAGTTCATCACACAGTTGTTACCGCCATATACCCACTTAGTTTTGAAGTACTGCATATAACCAAGCACAAAACTAGTGACAGAGATTTCAATACAGTGCTGGAAGAAATACCCAGATTTAAAGCCAAACCACTGTTTAGATACCATCCTCAATTGAATGGTATGGAACCCAATCGACAGCAAAATGTTTTCCAACGAGCAATAGAATATTCCGAAATTGATAATGTATACCATGTTCTCGATAATAATTGCGAGCACTTTGCAACCTTTTGCACAACTGGAATAAAACATTCCTGTCAAACAGAATGGTTATGGCTCAAAGTTAAAGAGTCGGCATACGGTTCTGCTTGGGTTGGTTGCAAACAAGTCATAAAGCGATTAGTACAACTGCCTGTAGCCCAAAAAAAATTTGATTGTATAAAAACTGCTGTATTCAAAGCATTACCATATGCATCACAGATGGCATGCGTGGAAAAAGATAGCACTGTTGGAAATATTTTGAAAAAAGTTGCGAACATATATACAATTGCAAATATCGCCTATAATTCGACTAGGAATGATATTCACAAATTCAAGAAGGTAAAGGATGATGGGAAAATGTCAGGAGATGATTTTAAGAAAAATGTCACAGAACGCACATGTGAAGGTGCTATCGGCTGTTTGGCAACAGTGGTTGGAGAATTTGGAGGAGAGAAATTGGGTGAACTAGCAGGAGCTAAAATTGGTCATTTCTTAAGTCCTGAGATGACAGGGTTTGTCACTAATATCGGTGCTGTTTCTGGAGCTATTGTAGGTGCGATGGGTGCTAGAATAGTAGGTATAGTCGCTGGAAGATTGATTGGTCGCTTTCTAGGAAGCTATTTTCTGAAAGATACACAAGTATGAATAGACAATATTGATGGCACGTTCAAGTACTTACCCACACTGAGTAAACCACTATCAAAGACAAAAGCAGTTTCTTGTTTCCTGGAAAGATTTTACATTTATTCAACATGCTGAATTTCAGGCAGCACGTTTTTAAAATGTCGCAACATTCTCAAATAACTATTTTCGACAAGGCAAGTAAGTATGTTCGTGTCTTGGCTATAACTAAGCTAAACATGATAGATAACAATATAAGTGGTACAAATGTTGTCCTCATTATGACGATGTGCAGCGACCATAATCCGAGTCCATACCTCAAAGGTCACACGAGACCTTTAAAGGTCAACTACACATGATTGTGTTCGCGCTTTAACTTACACACGCATTGATTGATTACCATATAAAGTGGTTCAATTATGTCCTAATTAAGCCTGTGAAGTGTCCCATGGCCGGTCAACACCTCAAAGGTTAAGGTCATACAAGACATTCAATTGTACACATGTATATGTCCGGGCTATAACTTACTTATGAATTGATGGATTTCTATATAAATTGATACAATTGTTGTCCTCATTGAGGCAGAACACACACTACACACAATCTGAATTTTGCACGTATCCTTTTATAGCATGGTCATATCTCAAAGAATACTTAGGTTACGGATCAAACAAGTTATATTGCCTTTGTCCACACTTTTGACTAGTGGTAGTGTAAAATTTGGGTCAGATTTAACGTCATGTTCAGAGGAAATCGTTCTAAAACCAACGGCAAAGGATATAGCTGTCCTTAGGACTACCATTTTCAAATCTTAACCTGTAAATTGTTTATATAATTTTTTAAGGGATAAACACATATACAAAACAATAATGTTCACACACGATGATAAATCAGTACATCCAAGCGCAGACAAAAAAACACACGAACACACAAGCGAGTATACATGCACGCACTCATACACCTGCATAAAGACACGTATGTTTGATGTTGTTACGATCGATGCCCACTTACTAGCTTTACAAATTTATGATATAATTTGTTCCATAATTGTTGTGTATCATAACCGTCACAGACTAAATGTTAAAAAAAAAGTTTGGTGGCTGGTAATATTCTTAAAATGTCTTTGTTATAAATACTACGTAATATAGTATCCAGTGTTGATGTGTATATATTACTGTATTTTTTCAATTACAAATTTGCATCTGTGTTTTTAAGGATTTTGGTCATTATTTTTTCTAAAGCTGGCGATGTTGATGTTGGTTTGATCCATATTTCGTATAAAATATTGTTATTTTGTTAAGAATCTACTTTATGTCCTTGAAGTAACGCGCCAGTTGCATGTTGTAACAGTAAATAACTGTATTTTCCTTTCTGTCGAGATCTATTCTATGAGATCCTGATCTTTTATACAATCGATGCTCATTATGCCGTATAGCTTGGATTTGATTTAATATTTAAAATGATAAGCTTCTATAATCGGACACGTTTTAAAACAATTTATCCTTTAGCACAACACTGCTTTTAGAATAGCTTACTTTCTAATTCCGAACGATTTTGTTGTTCTTTATTATTGTTTTGCATGTTTTATAAACCAAAACAAATTGATCGTTTGTTCTATGGAATTTGTCTGAAAAGAGCATGATCCTGCGAGCAAAGAATATATTTCCTACCAAATTTATCATATGATTATGTCAAGAAATATAATTATTTTAATTGCGAAAAAAAAGAGTTTCTGATTTTATTGCATGAAATTCCGTCTCAATATTAAATAAATGGCAATAAGTGATTCACTATTTAAAATAATTGCGTCAACCATTTAAACGTAAATGTTTTGTAAAGACCAAACTCACAGAAACGTGCAATTATTTGAAGTCCAAAAAGAACAACCATTGTAGTCATTCCGTACTAATCTAACCTTCTATCACAAAAAGCATGTTTAGACTCGTAAGAGTAAATCATCATTTGAGATTTTCCATATGTTGGCTCAGGTCCATATTTGAACCTCTTGAAGTACTTGATGAAATTGTAGTGATTTTGTCATGACAGATGATGGAAAATGTAACATACAAAGAGAACATTCCTCAAGAAAGACACAATTAATTGAATTGTGGGAAAATATAATGGAAGCAGTATCAAACAGATCTGCAAATGTGGCACCGGTCATTATATTAAATGACAGTGGTGAAATGAATATGTTTCCGTTTCAGTTACCCGCATTGACCACTAACCTGTTCTTTATAGATCCTTGCCTTGAAAACGAATAACATGACGGCCTCCATTGCTTCAATGCCCGTGAGAAACAGGCTACGTTATTACTATCTGATTTTGTGCGGACACGCGGAAAGTTTGTTCGCAAAAATGTAGAGCATGGCCATATCTTCAATTAATATGCAAAGTCGACCAAGCAGGTTTTAATTCATAGTAAAAGAAATTCAGAAAAAGGAGAAATCCCTGAGTAAAAAAATAAATAATTCATGCGGCCAAATATTATGAGCGGACACCGACGTATCTCTTTCTTTTTAAGAATTCTGTTTGCCAAATGATATTTAATTAATTTAGGACCTTATATTTGTGATGTCAGTGTGACAATGTGTTTTGCATGAAAACACACATTTTTGTCATTTGCCAAATATATATTACCGGTGTAAGCCCTTAATGAGGCTAACAAGCAGTACTGTCCATAACTCGCCTGTTTGAGGCGCTTACTGACAACGTCTCCTTGAAATGTCCCAACGACCTTAAACATGACAAGGAATTCGGAAAACGAATGAATTGCTCTTTTTCTTAGATTATACGAAGACATTCCTTATTACAATAAAGACAGCAAAGATGAATACTCAGCACCGACACAATGATAAATCAAGCTCACGCTTCTTTCTTCTTTACTCAATTCAAATCAACAACGATTGTACCGAGACCAAATTCTCTGGCTTTTATGGTAATAAATGTTCATGTTTATGCAAAATTTCGACTGGGAAACAACAGAAAAGAGTTGGCGTAGGCTCCACGAAGACCATACCTCCTGAATAATAAACACTTTCATAAAAGGCTCGGGAAGCAGTGTACATAAATAAATTTTCCACTTTCACTAGACATATCTCACCCTTACCACAAGACCACACTCACCTCTATCCCTAGACCATTCTTACCCTTAACACTAGGCGACTCTAACTCTTACCTGAAGACCACTCTCATCCTACCACTAGACCACTCTCATCCTTACCACTAGACCACCCTTACTCTTACCACTAGACCACTCTCACCTCTAATACAAGGCCACTCTCACCCCTACCACTAGACCACTCTCACAATTACCACTAGACCACTCTCACCCTTACCACTAGACCACTCTAACACTTACCACTAGACCACTCTCATCCTTACAACTAGACCTCTCTTACCCTTACCACTAGACCACTCTCACCCCTACCACAAGGCAACTCTCACCACTATCACTAGACCACTCTCACAATTACCACTAGACCACTCTCACACTTACCACTAGACCACTCTCACCCCTACTACAAGGCCACTCTCACCCCTACCACTAGACCACTATCACCCTTACAACTAGACCACTCTCACCCATACCACTAGACCACTCTCACACTTACCACTAGACCACTCTCATCCTTACAACTAGACCTCTCTTACCCTTACCACTAGACCACTCTCACCCCTACCACAAGGCAACTCTCACCACTATCACTAGACCACTCTCATCCTTACCACAAGACCACTCTCACACTTACCACTAGACCACTCTCACACTTACCACTAGACCACTCTCATCCTTACCACAAGACCACTCTCATCCTTACCACTAGACCACTCTTACCCTTACCACTAGAGCACCCTCACCCATACCACTAGACCACTCTCACCCCTACCACAAGGCCACTCTCACTCCTACCACGAGACCACTCTCACACTTACCACTAGACCAATCTCATCCTTACCACTAGACAACTCTCATCCTTACCACTAGACCACTTTCGTACATACCACAAGACCACTCTTACCTATACTACAATAACACTATCACCCTTACAACTAGACTTCTCCATCCCCTACCACTACACCAGTATCACCCTTACCATTTAAACAATCTCATCCCTACCACTAAACCACTTTTCTCAATCTCACCACTAGACTTCTCTTCTCACTCTTACCACTAGAAAACTCTCAGCCAAACCATTATATTCCTCTCACCCCAATCACAAGACAAATCTAGCCCCTACCACTATACCACTCTAACCCCTACAACTAGATCACTCTCACATCTATTACTAGACCATTCAAGACCTTACACCAGACCAATCTCACTCGTACCACTAGTCCACTCTTATCTCTACCAAAAATACTCTCACCCCTACGACTAAACCACTTTCACCCTAACCTCTTGTCTACTCTCACCCTTATATCTTGACCACTCTCACCTTTACCACTAGACCACTCTCATCATTTTACTAGATTAATCTCAACCCTGCACCAAGACCACTCTCACCCCACCATAAGTCCAATCTCATCCATACCACTAGACCACTCTCACCCATACCACTAGTCCACTCTCACCCATACCACTAGTCCACTCCCACCCATACCACTAGACCACTCTCACCCATACCACAAGTCCACTCTCACCCATACCACTAGTCCACTCCCAACCATACCGCTAGTCCACTCCCACCCATACCACTAGTCCACTCCCACCCATTCCACTAGTCCACTCCCACCCATACCGCTAGTCCACTCCCACCCATACCACTAGACCACTCTCTCCCATACCACTAGTCCACTGTCACCCATACCACTAGTCCACTCTCACCCATACCACTAGACCACTCTCACCCATACCACAAGTCCACTCTCATCCTTACCACTAGACCACTCTCACCCCTACCACTAGTCCACACTAACCCCTACCACTAGTCCACTCTCACCCATACCACTAGTCCACTCCCACCCATACCACTAGACACCTCTCTCCCATACCACTAGTCCACTCTCACCCATACCACTAGACACCACTCACCCATACCACTAGTCCACTCCCACCCATACCGCTAGTCCACTCTCATTCTTACCACTAGACCACTCTCACCCATACCACTAGTCCACTCTCACCCATACCACTAGTCCACTCTCACCATTACCGCTAGTCCACTCTCATCCTTACCACTAGACCACTCTCACCCCTACCACTAGTCCACTCTCACCTATACCACTAGTCCACTCTCACCCATACCGCTAGTCCACTCTCATCCTTACCACTAGACCACTTTTACCCATACCACTAGACCACTCTCACCCATACCACTAGTCCACTCTCACCCATACCACTAGTCCACTCTCACCCATACCACTAGTCCACTCTCACCCATACCACTAGTCCACTCTCACCCATACCACTAGTCCACTCTCACCCATACCACTAGACCACTCTCACCCATACCGCTAGTCCACTCTCATCCTTACCACTAGACCACTCTCACCCATACCACTAGTCCACTCCCACCCATACCACTAGTCCACTCCCACCCATACCACTAGTCCACTCTCACCCATACCACTAGACCACTCTCACCCATACCACTAGTCAACTCTCACCCATACCACTAGTCCACTCTCACCCATACCACTAGTCCACTCTCACCCATAACACTAGTCCACTCTCATCCTTACCTCTAGACCACTCTCACCCCTACCACTAGTCCACTCTCACCCATACCACTAGTCCACTCCCACCCATACCACTAGTCCACTCTCATCCATACCACTAGACCACTCTCACCCATACCACTAGTCCACTCTCACCCTTACAACTAGACCACTCTCACCCATACCACTAGACCACTCTCACCCATACCACTAGACCACTCTCACCCATACCACTAGTCCACTCTCACCCATACCACTCTCACCCATACCACTAGTCCACTCTCACCCATACCACTCTCACCCATACCGCTAGTCCACTCTCATCCTTACCACTAGACCACTCTCACCCATACCACTAGTCCACTCCCACCCATACCACTAGACCACTCTCACCCATACCACTAGTCCACTCTCACCCTTACAACTAGATCACTCTTACCCATACCACTAGACCACTCTCACCCATACCACTAGACCACTCTCTCCCATACCACTAGTCCACTCTCACCCATACCACAAGTCCACTCTCACCCATACCACTAGACCACTCTCACCCATACCACTAGTCCACTCCCACCCATACCACTAGACCACTCTCACCCATACCACAAGTCCACTCTCACCCATACCACTAGTCCACTCCCACCCATACCGCTAGTCCACTCCCACCCATACCACTAGTCCACTCTCACCAATACCACTAGTCCACTCCCACCCATACCGCTAGTCCACTCCCACCCATACCACTAGACCACTCTCACCCACACCACTAGTCCACTCTCACCCATACCACTAGTCCACTCTCACCCATACCACTAGACCACTCTCACCCATACCACAAGTCCACTCTCATCCTTACCACTAGACCACTCTCATCCCTACCACTAGTCCACTCTAACCCCTACCACTAGTCCACTCTCACCCATACCACTAGTCCACTCCCACCCATACCACTAGACACCTCTCTCCCATACCACTAGTCCACTCTCACCCATACCACTAGACCACTCTAACCATTACAACTAGTCCACTATAACCCTTACCACTAGTCCACTCTAACATTTACCACTAGAACACTCTCTCCCCTACCACTAGAACAAACTCACCCTACAACAAGACCACTCACACCCGTTCCACTAGACCACTTTCTCCCAAACAATAGACAACTCTCACCTCTACAACTAGAATACTCTCACGCTTACCACTAGACATGTCTCACCTCTACCACTAGATAACTCTTGCGCTTTCAAATAGACCACTTTCCAAACAAACACTAGACCAAGCTCACGCTTACCACTAGGCCACTCTAACTATTACCACTCGACCTCTCTCACCCACTTCCACTAGACCTGTCTCAACCCTACAACTAGACAACTCTCATTCCTATCACTAGACCACTCTCTCCAGTACCACTGGACCACTCTCACTCCTTCTTCAAGAGCACTCTCACCCTTACAACTAAACCAAGCTCACTAATACCACTAGACCACTCTTACACATAGCACTTTACCACTCTCACCCTTTACTCAAGAACACAATTATCCCTGCAACTAAATCACTCTCTACAACTTGACTAATCTCACCACTACCACACTAGACGACCCTCACACCAGCCAATAGACCACTATCAGCCCTACCACTAGACCACTATCAGCCCTACCACTTGATCACTTTCTCCCGTACTCCGAGACCAATCCCATCCGTACCACTAAACCTCTCTCACCCTTACCACTAGACCACTCTACCCCTTACCACAAGACCACTGACCCCCTCCTCTAGAACTCTATCAAGCCTACAACCAAACCACTCTTAACCTTACCACTAGACAACTCCCTCCCCTACCACTGGACAATTCTCATTTCTACCGCTAGACCACTCTCACCCCTACCACAAGACCACTCTCAACATAACATCTAGACTACTATCACCCTACCACGAGACCACCCTTAAAATATGTCCACTCTTACCAATATCACTACACCAAGCTTCCCCTATCCACTAGACCACTTTTACCTTTACCACTAGACAACTCTCAGCCCTATAACTAGACCTTTCTCACTCCTACCACTAGACAACTATCACCCCTACCACCAGACCTCTCTAAGCACTAGCACTAAACACTCTCACCCTGACGACTGGACCAATCTCATCCTACCACTAGACCACTATCACCTGTACAACTTGACCACTCTGAACTTTACTATAAGACCACCCTCACCCGTACAACCAGACCCCACTCTCCCTTACTTTTAGAATACAATTACCCTTACACTGGCTAACTCTCAACCCTACCACTAGACCACTCTATCCCTTACTATTAGACCAATATTACCCTTACCACAAAATCACTCTCACACCTACCACCAGACCACTCTCTCCCTTACTATTAGACCACTATTACCCTTACCACAAAATCACTCACACCTCTACCACTAGACCACTCTCTCCCTTACTATTCGACCAATATTACCCTTACCACAAAATCACTCTCACCCCTACCACTAGACCACTCTATCCCTTACTATTAGACCAATATTACCCTTACCACAAAATCATTCTCACCCCTACCACTAGACCACTCTCTCCCTTACTATTCGACCAATATTACCCTAACCACAAAATCACTCTCACCCCTACCACTAAACCACTCTCTCCCTTACTATAAGACCACTGCTTACCCTTACCACAAAATCACTCACACCTCTACCACTAGACCACTCTCTCCCTTACTATTCGACCAATATTACCTTCACCACAAAATCACTCTCACCCCTACCACTAGACCACTATCTCCCTTACTATTAAACCAATATTACCCTGACCACAAAATCACTCTCACCCCTACAACTAGACCACTCTCTCCCTTACTATTAAACCAATATTACCCTTACCACCAAATCACTCTCACGCCTACCACCAGACCACTCTCTCCCTTACTATTAGACCACTGTTTACCCTTACCACAAAATCACCCTCACCCCTACCACTAGACCACTCTCTCCCATACTATTAGACCAATATTACCCTGACCACAAAATCACTCTCACCCCTACCACTAGACCACTATCTCCCTTACTATTAAACCAATATTACCCTGACCACAAAATCACTCTCACCCCTACAACTAGACCACTCTCTCCCTTACTATTAAACCAATATTACCATACCACCAAATCACTCTCACGCCTACCACCAGACCACTCTCTCCCTTACTATTAGACCACTGTTTACCCTAACCACAAAATCACTCTCACCCCTACCACTAGACCACTCTCTCCCTTACTATTAGACCAATATTACCCTTACCACAAAATCACTCACATCCCTACCACTGGACCACTCTCTCCCTTACTATTAGACCAATATTACCCTTACCACAAAATCACTCACATCCCTACCACTGGACCACTCTCTCCCTTACTATTAGACCAATATTACCCTTGCCACAAAATCACTCTCACTCATACCACTAGATCACTCTCTCCATTTATATAAGACCACTGTGTACCCTTACCATAAAATCACTCTCACCCCTACCACTAGACCACTCTCTCCATTACTATAAGACCACTGTTTACCCTAACGACAAAAATCACTCTCACTCCTACCACTAGACCACTCTCTCCATTACTATAAGACCACTGTTTACCCTTACCACAAAATCACTCTCACCCCTACCACTAGACCACTCTCTCCCTTACTGTAAGACCACCATTACCCTTACCACAAAATCACTCTCACGCCTACCTCTAGACCACTCGCGCCCTTACTATAAGACTTCTATTATTCTTACACTAGATCACTCTCATCCCTACCACTAGACAACTCTCACCATAAAAATTAGACCACTCTTACCCTTACACTAGATCACTCTCATCCCTACCACTAGACCATTCTCTCCCTTACTATTAAACCACTTTTACTATTAAGCCACTAGACCACCCTTACCATTTGCAATAGACCACTTTCTCCCTTACCACTAGAACACTCTTACCCTTACTTCAAGACAACTCTTACCCTTACAACAAGATCACTCTCACGCCTAGCACTAGACCCTTCTAACCCTTACTTTTAGACTACTATTACTCTTACCACAAAATCACTCACACCTCTACCACTAGACAACTCTAACTGTTACTATTAGACCACTATTACCCTGACAACTAGATCACTCTTAAACCTACCACTAGACCACTCTTACTATTTGCAATAGACCACTCACTCCCTTACCACTAGACCACTCTTACCCTTAACACTAGAACACTCTCACTCTTACAACAAGACATTTCGCGCTCTTACCACTAGACATTTCGCACCCTTAAATCTAGACATTTCGTACCCTTACCACAAGACCACTCTCAGCATACCACGATTCTACTCTCTCTTACCACTAAACCATTCTTACCCATACCACTTGACCACTCTCACTCCTTCCTCTGGATCACTCTCACCCTTACAACTAGTCCACTCTCACCCCTACAACTAGACCACTCTCACCCCTACCACTAGACCAATCTCACCCTTACCACTTGACCACTCCAACTCCTACCACTATCATCCTTAACACAAAACTACTATCACCCCTGATAATTTACCACTATCACTCATACCACTAGACCACTCCCACCCATATAACTAGACCAATATTACCCCTACCAATAGATCACTTTCACTTCTACCACATGACCACTATCACCCCTACCACTAGATCTCTACCATCACTACCACTTGACAACTCTCACCTCAACTACAGGTCCATTATCACCCTTTCCACTAGACCACCCTCACCCCTACCACAAAACCACTATCACCCTTACCACTAGACCACCCTCACCCCTACCACAAGACCACTATCACCCCTTCAACTAGACCACTCTCAACCTTACCACAAGACCACTATGACCCCTACCACAAGACCACTATCATCCTTACCACAAGACAACTATCACCATTACCACAAGACCACTATCCACCCTACCACTAGACCACCCTCACCCCTACCACAAGACAACTATCACCCCTTCAACTAGACCACTCTCACCCCTTCCCCAAGACCACTATCACCCTTACCACAAGACCACTACCACCCTTACCCAAGACCACTATCACCATTACCACAAGACCACTATCACCCCTTCTACTAAAGCACTATCACCCCTACCACTAGACCACTTTCACCCCTACTACTATACCACTTTTACCTCTTCCACAGGACCACTCCCACCCATACCACAAGAAAACCCTACTACAAGACCACTTTCTTCTTTACCACTAGTCAACTCTAATCCGTTATATTAGACCAAACTTATTCTTACTTATTACATATTGTGATGAGTGGCGTGTCATTCTTTTTCCTTTTCAGAGTCATGTCATTCCCCACCTACATATGTTTTGTCTTATGCAATCCACTGAGATTCACGACTTACTTTTGCCTCACTAGACTATAAACGATATTCACAAACATTTTGATTCTGAGTTTTGAGATTATTTTTTTTGATTTTTTTTCATTTTTGTAAAAAACAAATCGGTGTGTCTGTTACAAAAAACTGTTTAAAAACATGCTAAGATATTTGGAGATCAATTTTCTGGGTCTGAGTCTCAAAATGACACTCAAGACATTAATGAATATCGGCCTTGTGCGTTTTATCCGGACTCCACATTGATTGGATCAACTTAACACATATAACTTATCCATCTTCCATCACATCAAGTAACAGAGGTTGCTGTTTCCTTTAAAACCCACCACTATATACATATAACAACGTTGTCTAAAAAAAACCATACATATTGCATACCAAGTGGATTTACGTTTACAACGTATCTCGCCTTCAGTAAAACTTACTTGTCACATTCCTTCCAAAGTTCGAAAAAAGGTTTATGAGATAAAGAAAAATGTAGAAACAATACTTTGGCTAAACTGCATATTTATAGCCTAATATTTACTTATTTGAATGCGTTATGCATTTGTATTCGCTGTTAAGCCTGTTCTTTACTAATCTAGAATTTGATTTATCCCTAAAACACTTTGCTAGTTTGGCACACAATCTAAATATCAATATTTATTTGAAGGACTCCTTTTGATGCTCTCATTACTGGACATTGGTTACATCACGTGTTAACGTCCATCAACTTTTCACGGAACACAGCGTCTTTACTAAATCGCGTTACGTATGTTTTTAAAAATTGAGGACTTCAGAAACAATAGTTTGAGCAAATGTCAATACCTGTTGAAGGGTTCGAGCTGTCAGTATCTTAGTTTTAATACTGGTAATTATTTGCCACACGTAAAAAATGTATTTTAAAGACAATGCGCGAATCCGTTAAATATAGGTGCAGATAAGATATGCATTCATGTTATCAATATATTGCATGCAGAGTCCATAGTTTATCTTGATACGGAACGCAAATACTTCATTGATCGTAGTAAATTTGTGGATTTAAAGATTTCATGGGTAAATTTAACCAAAAGGAAGCTATAAAAATCTTAAAAAAAAGATAACACAAACAAATTACATATTTTAACTGATTTCTTCGTTTTGAATGTAATTTAGGTAAGATTTGCTTTATATTATAAACTTAGTATTGTTTCTTAATCGTTTATTTGACAATATTTATTACAGTAATAGTTAATGTAATTATTTGTGTTAACATTTCTATAGTTCGCATTAATCGATGAATATACTCGTAATTTTTTTAGTTAAACAACACATTCGTTTAATTTTATGGAAACATACATGAAGCTTATGACTAATCACATAATGTGCTGAAAGTTGATTTATTTAAATTGGCAAATCATGATATATCTCAAGATATATATATAAGATGAGACCGATAGAATGTTTAATTATATTTTAAGATTTAAGTTTTATATCATTTGCTTTTTTGGGGTAGAACAAAGCGTTCGTTGTCCTATCTGTACTAAAGATTGAAATATTTGTTTTCAGAAAATATACTTTTTAAAAAGTTTTATGAGTTGAATAATGTTGAATAAACAACGCCGTGGTCCATATTCACCTTCGGCGGCTGACTGGCCGGTCCTTGTAATGTCATATGACCCTCAGTGCTGTGCTATATTTCTTAAATATAAGTATATTTCGTATCATTTTGCTTACAGTCAATTGATCATTTTAACCGAGCAAACAATTAGAGCAAGTGCATATCCCTGACTGGAAACACAATGTTGTGGCAAAAGTGTCGCGGACCCCCCCCCCCCCCCAGTATTTCATTAAAGTTATGGCTTTCAAAATCATTGTCACGACCACCACTATACCATAGTTCATGTTGATTGCGCAAGCAATTAGTGCCGTCGCCGTCTTAATTATAGACCAGATAAGTATTTCTACTTCTTAATATAAACCAACTTCTCTTTTTCAGAAAATATGCAGAAACAATATTGAAGGACATGGAGCAAATTTCTAGAAGATGAAAGCGAACTTACTATACTAAACCGCGATTCAATTGGTCGAAACATTCATAAACTTCAACCAGGTGATCATATTAATTATCCATTGAATTACTGAAACACAATCCACCGTGCCTTGTTTTGGGAAGAGCAAAGGAAAATCAGAAATCATTTAACCTTTTCAGTAACAATTGCGAGCATTTTGCAATGTATTACAAAACAGGAGAATTTGGTTCGTGTGAAACTGAATGGTTATCTGATAAAGCAAAAGGTGCTGCAGGTTTTTCTAGTGGACTGGGTATCAAAGGAGCTGCGACGATTGGCCTTAGGGAAGCTGTAAACTCATCTGCATCCCAGGTTTTACGGGAAACTGGAAAGGCATCTGCAAAGCGTGTTAATTTTGGAGCATCAAAATCGGCCGAGAGGTCGATTGCAGGTGCACCGTTAAAAATTATATCCAAAATGGGAAGCTATGAAGTAGGCGGTAAGATTGCATCAGGGTGTGCATCCCCGTCAAAAGCTGCATTGATCAAGCAAGCAACGCTAGATACCGGAAGTATATTTGGAGATGCAACAAAAGCTGGAAAAATATTAACTCGAGTAGGAACTTATGCAGGCGCCGCCATTACGGGAGTAGTGGACATTATTTCAACAGGACGAGATATTTACAGATACAAGAAGCTAAAAGATGCTGGGAAAATGTCAAAGGACGATTTTAAGAAAAATGTCACAGAACGGGTGTGTGAAGGTACTATCGGTAGTATAGCAACAGTTGTTGGAGATTTATGAGGAATGAAAATGGGTGCATTAGCAGGAGCTGGAATATGCCCTTTTTTTTTGGTCCTATAGGGGTCGTAGTTGGTGCTGGTAATGGATCGATAGCTGGGGTGGTTATAGGGTCGCTAGCTGCTAGGGAGTTGGCAAAGTGATTGGACAATGTATTGGTCATTTTTTGGACGTTTTTTTAAGTAAGACAAACACGTCTGAGAAGTTGTTTCCAATCTCAGATAGTTTTATGGGACAGTCAATTACTTAGTTATACGTACTACTGTGAAAGACAAAAACAATTTTTAATTTTTATAGCCACCTGTTGAGGCGGCTAATGTCCTCTACATATACTTTATTTGTCATTTTACCGCCCTATGTATGCCATTTAGGCTAGTTGTTATTTTAAATTTGCCCTCGAGGAAAGAACTTCGGACAGTGTCATATTGACATTGTTGTGTTGTTGGCATATCGAAGACACAATAACACGGCGGAACGACCAGCCACGCGAACAATGGAGTAGATTTCGTTTTGGGGCTTTTTTCAGTTTATTCAGGTCATAATTTGAACTATTAATTTCATATTATAATTTTTACCCTACGGCTTTTTATAAAACTTGTCTAGTTATGTTTTTTTTTATCTTTAAACATAGGTTCGGTCTTCAAGCTTTACCGCTTCGCTGCTCCTTTTACAACAAAACTAAATAATATTAATACAGTTTTTATTCAGTTCAGTTCTCTTCGTAAATAGTTGCAGCGTCTTGTTAGCAGTTTATGTTCTTATTTAAAACACTTTTCCTTTAATTCACAAAAGTAAATAATTAAGGGAGAACAACAAACTATACAAACTACGTTGCTATCTTATTTCTTATTTAGTGTAGATATTTCATTATAATTGTTAAATTATTAATTCTGAACATCATTGCTCTTATTTTAATAGGCAGTATATGTGCACTTTCAAATATGAGCAACATCTTGTTTAACTATGTAATTGTAAATGGCCCGATCAAAATTCACCAATAATCTGATCTTATGAACTTATTACATAGTTTTAAAACACAAACAAACAATACATGTTGCCAATTATTACTCTTAAAGGCATATACTGTACAGCAACCATAAACCTATAACGTTTTTTGGTGGAATGTTTACCTGATAAAATTCGTTCTCAAAATCAATTTCCTTCCCAGATACAGATCTGGATTTCTATCTTGCTAAAAATTGCTTGCATTTAAAAACAGACATTATAAATGATACACATGCTATAGTATCAATTCTTATAGAACTACAACACAGGATAGGATGATGATTTTTTTAAAACCTAATGTAAAACAAACTTATACCAAACTACTGTTTTCACTGCTTTTAATGAAATTGACACATATTTTCATGTTCATATCTTGTTCTACTGATAGAGTATACCAAACCTAAATAAAAGTTTTGAAAATTGTCGAAATTAATATATAAATATATATAACATTATCGATTTCGTTGCCTAGGCTATTGTGTTTTGGTGTAACTCAATATTGTACACTGGTATTTCAATTAGGTTGCAACATTTGCCTCTAAGGCAGTCTAGTATTTCGTTTTCTCTATCTGGGATTCGTGTTATGTACTTCTATTTGACTCGCTATACTGCTGTATAGTAGTGTTTATATTTTGTATAAAATACCATGATATGTTGTTCAGCATTTCATACACATAAAGAGACGCTAAATATGTTTTATTGATATAGTTTAAGTAAGTTTGAATGAACCGTTTGTTTATGTCAATGTTTTTGTTTGTTGTCTTCAGATTAACAATAATTTTAACATTCCCAACAAGTTTGGGGAATTGGTCGATTCATGTCATCGCTATGTTTTGTAAGAATATCAGTATGCAGTGAGCATATTATTGGAATAATATAAGAAGAGTTCACGGTTTGTTGATAGTTGATCGATTTTGATATGTGTAATGGATGGACAAAAAAGATCAAACTATTTTGAATGCTGTTTTAATTTCGAAATCTGTGCTGGTATGCTATATATGAAGCTCTTGTGTGTATGTTTATTTGCTATTCACATGTTTTGACAATAAACGGATTTGAGTGTGCCCTCTCCAAATGGGGCTTGCCCAAGTGCGAGTATGAATATAAAATGTAACACAAACAACCTTTAGCCAGACCATAGAATTCACCAATTATATACCATGTAACGTTTAAACCAGGTGACCCCATATCATTTTGTTATCACTTCAACAAAAATTGAACTTAAATCCAAACATTAACAACAGATTTATGAAATTCTTTATATATTGTAATATTCATATAACTAAAACAGTTTACCTTAATTGTCTTTGATTCTAGTATGCACAGGATCATGTTTTTGTCTAAAGGTTAAAGGGAGAGTCTACAGGTAGCCAGGAAAGTGCAATAAAGCCACATTTAGGCAATCCGAGTTTTTTTCGTGTTGTTATATAAAGGTCTACCCTCTATAAATAACTGCATTATGGCCGGACTTCGCTGTATGTTCGTTCACACGGTAAAGCAAACTGAAATGCCTGAATGATATGAGTGATACATCACTTACTATTCCTTTTTAAATATTTTCAAAACTTTGAAAACGTTAAGCAGACGGTCAGTCTAGATCAGCCTAGATCCATACATGTGAACTCGTATTAAAATCAGTCTGTTGAATATTTAAAACTTATCTTCGCCGCCCGTGAGTCATCATTGCTTAAAAACAAAGACGTATGGAGAGTTCAAAACATATTATTGTTTCTTAATTAGACGCCATACATTTAATTATTCAAGCCAAAGAATATAAATAGGTAGACCTATCTAACTACGTTGTCAGTCTTGAACATCTGTTGGCTTTGAACGATCTATTTTCCTAAACCACCGAGTCGATTTAAATGAAAAAAAAACATATTTATGTTCCTAGAATTGTTCTCTTCATACATTGCAAAAATGAAACGATTTCCAGTCCTAGTAAAAATCTGGTTGAAATGGGAACTGAGAAATAACAACCCTGTTACAAATAATCTATAAAATACATACCTGTTTTCAAAATCATATCATATGATCATTAAGTGACCCTGAACCAAGATTGGTGAACGTGCGTTAGTGCGTTGCAAAACATGGCAGTGACTTTGTTTATGTAAGGAAACATCACAAAAATGCTTGATTAATACAACTATTGTTGCAAAAACTTCAGACGAA
This sequence comes from Mya arenaria, assembly GCF_026914265.1. Classification (NCBI taxonomy): domain Eukaryota; kingdom Metazoa; phylum Mollusca; class Bivalvia; order Myida; family Myidae; genus Mya; species Mya arenaria. Next base: position 8,949,863 of record NC_069128.1, on the reverse strand, counting down.
GTTTAACAGTTTAACCTTATTGCAACGATTGTAAAACCAATTTAAACAACATTATATCAATTAATTTCGTTCACACGCTGGTACGCGAGAGTATTGTCTTTGTGTTGTCGGGGAAACGGGACTATCCGGAAAGAACCCACTTTTCCATCTTGTCGACCACAGTCCAAACTCAGATAGACAATGGCTTAGAGTCAAACACAGGTAACCGCGCCTACTGGTCATCCGATACCTTCAGACGTTGTCGACATGCATAAACTGCTGCCTATCATCAAAATAAAATGTTAATGTATTAAATAACCTAGGTTTTCTGCAAGAAATCTGGTACTTACTAATTCATATCTATACATTCTAATGTAATGTTATTTTTTATAAATTATAAATAGTTGTAAATCATGAAATTAATATCACATATCAAACATTTGTGAAACGTTTTAACTAAATGCCAAGTGTCTGAAAGTGGTCTAGGATGTATGCTTTGTTTATAAAATTGAGAATGCTTCTTTCGGTTAATATATTCTTCAAGTCTAAGAAATGCAAATTGTAATTAGTTGTTTACATCTAATTACGTCAAACACCTACAACCAGAAAGAAAACAACAACAACAGAACAATGAAATGCTAACTGAGATTAATATGAAGTGGATGGTCTTAGGATAAACATAACATATTTTTTAATTCTTAAATAATTTGGATTTAAACTACGTTTTCAGAAAACGTAAGGTAGTCACTGAAACGCTAGAAATGGCATATTATCATTCTTCACAATGATCATTCCCTTCCTGAAATATACAAGGGTTTTTATGACGCATTCTGAGTGAATTCACTCGGAACCTTGTAGTTCATATTTCGCCAAGGTTTTAATGTAACTTTTTTCAGTTAATTAAAAATATATATGGTATCTTACAATCTCGTTGATTTTTGCACATACAAGTGTTCAAGCACTTAGTTTGCTGTTCTTACACAGGTCTATTATCATGGTTATCATGATTTACATATGCATTAAGCTCAATGAAGCACACTACAAATTTACGTTGTAGCTCAATTTTTGTTTTGGCAAAATGTCTTCATTGTCATCATCATCGTCGTTATCATCATCGTCGTTATCATCATCATCATCATCAGCAGCATAATTATCATCATCGTCGTCGTCGTCGTCTTTTATTTGAAATACAACAAAGGACATGACACTTGAAGTAAAGTTTCGGTGATATCACAACTAGTCTGCAATGTCTAGAAATTTGCATTAAGAATCATCTAATCGATTTCATTCCAACAGAACAGTACTATACTGCGCCTAAGATTTTATTAAGATTAAGTTGCACCCTCCACCTGAATTTCTGATATTTAGGTCATTGTCAAAAAACGAAGTTTAATGATAATGTTTATCTGTGGTTAACACTTCTAACATATTTATTGGGACTACACGTTTGAAGTGCGATATATAATCTAAAACACTCCCATATTTCTTAATATATAAGGCTAGTCTATGTCATAGGTTTTGTTTATATTTACCTTGTATAAATCTATCTTATAAATAGATTGAGTGGCATAAACTTAAACATTTCAATATGCCTAAGGGTTAATAATTGTTCCGTTCCGACTATAATTGTGTCATTGAACTATGTACAACGTTCGCTGAGTGGATATTCGGTGAATAAAACAAGATTACACTCTCGCGCAACATTATGCTTAGCATAAGTCATTTTAACTATTCTTCATAATTGTTATAAAATAAATACTGTTTAAACTAAGTGTTACGATGCGGTAATAGGTTGCAGTGCAAATTAATAAACCAACAACTGTTATTTTCATAATATTATTTTCATTTTATGCTTGTAAACAACTGTCCTGTACATTGAGCGTTTGATTTGTTTTACTTATATGATGCTATTGCTCTTTTGAAACGCATAACATTTTTAACCCAAAAAAACCCTTACGACTGGTGCTCTCTCAATGACCGTCAAAAGTTAAATATGTAGATATACCATTGGCATAATGTTACTCTTTCATAGTACATTCTTATAAGTTAGTAATTAAATGTTTATAAACATAATAAAGTTGCATAATTGTGCACATATTCACAACAAGAATTGTATTTTAAAGTTGAAGTATTTGATACACTAACTAATACTACTAGGTAATAATTTGTTTTTTTCGTGAAAGAACCTTCCCTGAAAAGTATGTTTTTGTTTATGCATGCTCTGTTTTGATTATAAAACTGAAGAAAAATGAAAATATTTCTCTAAAACCTTTTTGCTGATACTTGGTTATGTTGGTCGATTTCCAATCTTTATTTGCAAAGAATTTTCTAAATTAACATTTTGAATTATGTTCATAGCGCAATAGTACTTGAGAGAAAAAAACAACCTTTGCATGAGATTGAAACATTTCAACGGATTTGTCCTCGAAAATGTCATTTTGGTAAAAAGAATTATTGAGGTGTGTAAATCTCTATATCTTTTAAACTACGGTTTTTAATTAGAATTTTAGTAAGTGCTTGTCGAAGGTATCCCTTATCAATCCTTAACTCCCTTTCAAACCGTTCAAATATTAGAATAATATGTTCAAAAGATGACAAGAAAGATATGATATGCAGATGAGATGATAGGAAGTGTAACAAAATTGTGTAAATATATGTGTGAATATAACTCATAAACCATTCTACTTGGTTACCATAAGAACAGGATAACACTGGAACGTTCAAAGTGAAAATATCGCATAATTGTAAATGTCGAATTTCGAACACGAGCAGTGAAGAACACAAGCAGTAGACTAACTGTATTGCATGTCAGTTGCACATACCATTTGTAGATGAAATAGTTGGTAAACTAATTTAGATAACTTTAAAGGACATATACATGCTTGTCTTCAGTAATTGTATGAATCGTACTAAAATATGTTATCCTTTTTGGAAAGTAAAATGTAGGTATATGATAGCTTGACCAGTCAGTACGTTTTATGACCATCGGAACAAATGTGACGTTTTATTCGAATTCAATGTTAAAGGTAACACAAACATACATATATGAAAGGAAAACTATAAATGTACACCATTCATTTAAATAAATGCATCGTGATGTTTCTGAAATTTGAAGCTTGTAATAAAAAACATCAGAACAGATCAGAAGTTTATGTTGTCTTATGCAACAACTCATCTCTTCATATAAATCTATAAAACTCAAATACAAATTCATACACATGAGTCTAAAAAAATGACGATTGTTTTGGCGATATATAGACAGTGGCTAAACAAATATCGCTGTATTTAACGTCTTTTACATGAGCTTCTCTACCGATATTAAGAATAAACACATACCCAACTGAAACGATTATCTCCATTGACGTCAACGATAGATGGAATTAAATATATTTCAGTCACGGCATAAGTAATTGTCATGTATGTTCTTTTGTGCGCTTGGAATGCAAACACTCCTGTATCTTCTTAAAGACTTCTTTTATATGTTTCATATACACATACTTAATGGACAAACAAACAAAAGATATAGATGGGACACTTAGATGGTAAACAATAACTTTAGGATAAGCAGTAAACGCTAGCGGCGGTCCTGTTAGTGAAAATGATTTTGTTTTCTACTCTATTCAATGTCTCTTGAAACATGCTCCCTTTACAAATTTCAAATAGTGCAAAAGTTGTTATTTGAATCTACTTGGGATTGAACCCACGAGCCCTCCCTGGCAACAACCTCTCCCTGTGCGGATTTCACACTTTGAAATACAAATGAAATAACATGCGCTCCTATTATTATATACTAACTGTAACTGATAAGATTTTATACGGCACATGCATTCTTGTATTTTACAGTAAAATGGGAGCTGGCGCCTCGGCAAATCGGAACACAGAAAATAAATACGCTTATTCGATGACAACTGATAACATTGATAGATGGAATGAAGATAACGGACTTGCAGTTGTTGCTGGAATTGATTTTGGAACATCTTACTCCGGATATGCTTTCTCGTTAAAAGGCTCCCTTGACGTCATCAGCACACAGAAGCATGGCGGCAGACTTCCAAAGGACCGGGTTCCGACGGTAATACTGCTCAACCCCGACCAGACGTTTAACTCGTTCGGGTACGATGCCATTGAGACTTACAGTGGCCTTTCTGTGGATGTGAGACCACGTTACTTTTACTTTGAGAATTTTAAGATGTTCCTGTACGAGACCATGCACGGAAAGGCCACGGTGAACTTGTACACACTACACCTGCGGGCCGTGAAGGAGATGGGGCTGAAGGATGTGGCGCAGCTGGAACAGCTTCCTTATAACCAGTGGCCAAAGTACCTACAAACATATATCGATTCAGATATCAAACACAATTCACACTCTCGATTTTTAAGAATAAAGGACACTTTAAAAAAAGAAATAGATGCACAACAATTATTCTCTCTAGCATTCAAGTACTTTAGAGATCTTGCAGTGGAAACAGTGGACCTGTCAACACATGGTCTGAATGAAAAGTACATTCAGTGGATGATCGGCATTCCAGCTGTCTGGTCAGACACAGCCAAACATTTCATGCGTCAGGCAGCAAAGGACGCCGGCATGCGTCCTGAAAACCTACGACTCGTCCTTGAACCAGAGGCGGCCTCTCTTTTCTGTGAAGAGCACGCAGTTGTGGCGTCTGGGAACACATTAGATAGACTTCCAGTTGGTCACAAGTACATCCTGGCTGACCTTGGAGGCGGCACGGCGGACATTTGTGTTCACGAGATCATGAGCGCAGGAAGACTGAGGGAATTGTACAGGGCCACAGGCGGAGACTTCGGGGGAAATACGGTGAACAAGGAGTTTGAAATATTTATATCAAACGTTGTAGGATGTGGAGTTTGGAAGGAGTTTAAGAAAACACATTGGGCGTGCTATTGTGACTTAAAACTATGTTTTGAAACTAAAAAGCGAGAATTTCGTATGGATACTACAAATGTAATTTTTAAATTAGAACCGTCACTTATATCATTGTGTGAAACATCCTCAAATGAAACGTTTAGTTCAATAGTTTCTAAATGTAAACACAGTACCAGTGTTGAGTATAAAACCAATCTAGGAAAACTTTTTATCAACAGATCTAAAATGGAAGAATTTTTCGATCATTCTTTGTGCGGAATCATTCAGACATTACGTCATATTGTACAATCTTGTAAAACAGACAATATCACAACATTGCTGCTCGTTGGAGGTTACGCTGAGTCTCAGTACATAAGGGAGAAAATCAAGTCAGCATTTCCGAACTTCAGATTTATGCTTCCTTCTGACTCGCGACTGGCCGTGTTGAAAGGCACCGTTATGATGGGATACAAGCCGAGAAACATCGTAGAACGGAGGTCCCGGTTCACATATGGGTTTTGTTGTAACGAGGCATTTTTACCGGGCGAGCATCCGAGGGAATTAAGATTGATCAATGATGGTGAAGAAATGTGTAGGGGGGTGTTCGTGAAGATGATAGAGAAGAATCAGTTGGTGAATTATGGCGACACCTTCACATGGGAGGGACACTACTCAGCAGTAGATATGCACAATAAACATATAGCAAGGGAAACCGCACTTTGGCGTTCTTGCCACTCGAACCCACGCTTCTGCCTTGACAAGGAGGGCAGCGAGCTGCTGGGTATAGAGGACCAGTTCTGTGAGAAGGTGGGTAAGTTCGTCATTAAACCGCCGCACGAGGGGTGGCCAAACTATTGGAATTGTGAGACACAGCTTATTGTCGGGGAGACAGAACTTATTGTGAAATTCATTAATAAGAACACTGGACAAGTGTATGAAACGAACATGAACTTCTTTTAAGTCGCAAAAATGAAGTAATGTAAGTCTTAATATGTTTAATTCCATTGATAAGTTCTGAAACAGTATACTATTAGAGTTTTATTGAGGGTGTGCAATTTATATTCACGAACATTTTCTGAGTCCCTCAAAATAAATACATTTCTGAATCATTTTTCTTTATATCTAGTAAAATTCGCAATTTATTAAGGAATTTATGATACATTTTGGCCTATGTTAACCTACATCGTCTTCGGACATGTGCGAGTTTATTTGTTTCATTGTTAAGAAACCTAAAGGCACCAGTTGAACTGAAAATTAAATTCACTGATTCACTTGACGATAAGCAAACACATATGGATACAAGTTATCTTTGATTATTAAGTAATGCATGGATGGAGCGAAAATGAGTGAATTCATAGCAAGCGACTCGTTGTGAGAAAGAAGCTATTGTCAATTCCAATAACATTCAAATAATTTTCACTGCATTTTTCGTTTGAGTATTTCCTGTTTTGAGACAAATCAATACTGATATTAGTGTTGGCATATCGGTATAAATGGAACCACTCTACCGATCATTCACACTAAAGTAATGTTTTGAAACCGTATTATGCTCAGGTTTTGATATATATATATTTTGTGACTAGCAAAATATCTGTAGGCGGCAATGACGGTGTCTAATTAACTCGTTTCTTACCAAGGTTCCGGGTTTGATTTTAGACGTTTTTCACGTACATTTGCATATGCTTAACCTTATTTGGAAGAAGTACGTTTTTTACATATCTTAAATAATTTAGTTTTTTTTTTCCAAGCGATCTGGTATTTATTTCTCAACAAAATTTGTAGGTAAATTGTGACTCATAAATAACAAGGTCATACATGAAAGCACATTTGCCTGATATGTAGTCGTTCGTGAATCTAATACTTTCAATGACAACCCAGCTGATAAAAATATAAATCAGTGTTTGAAAGAAGGCCCCTGTGTTGTGATAAATCAGTAAAATGTAAGATCCTATTAAAGTTGAGACCGGGAGATAAGGTAATAAAGGGTTTACCCGGATACAAGGATTTGACGTCAACGTATCTTTATTGCACATATACACAGAAAGAAAGACAGTTGTAAATCGTGAACATAAACGATTGAAGCACACATCAATAAAACAATACCGACCATGTTTTATTGGGAACGATATCATCTGTATTAAATCAAAACCGAGTTTGCAATTTAATGTTAGCGATAAACTACCCTATAACATGTTTGTTTGACTTTAACATCATGTTTCTTATGTCTATAATTATTGTCTTTGCAAACAATTAATTCTTCGGAAACGTCAATAACAAAACCTTAAAGGAATAAAACAATTGTAAAGATTGTGTAATTTCTTCCCATTAAGCACCGTATACTTCATTTTATACATAAATCCTGCGTATCAAATACTACTTAATTATGATATGCAGTGATAACTGCGTACCACATACCGAGCTTTTGAGTCTTGATTATTGTGAATATCATGTACCGGTAAGGAGGTTTCAGCCTAACGAAATAGCATACCATGCAATAAATATCAGACAGCGTTACACATGTATGTTAGAACAAAACCAATGGAAACAAAGCAAGGATACCCACAGTTGCCTGATCTTTAACTAAAAAATTTTTATAAGAAAAATAACAAACAAACAAACAAATGTAAATTAATGTCTAAGACATTGTTCGACAGGTTTGGTTTGTATGCAGTAGAAGCAGTTACAACAAAAACAACAGCATCATTAACAACTGCAACAACAACAACTGCAAAAGCAGATACCATCACCACAATGACAGAAACAGCTATTCCAGTAGCCGTATACACAACAGTAACAATTACATCAACAGCAACAACAGAAGCAGCATATACAATCAACAAACATGTATGAACAACTATATCAGCAACCATATTACCACAACAACAGCAGCAGCAACAGCCGCATCAGCAGCTGCAGTAACAACAGAAACAACCGCCACAGGGACTGGAGCGGCTTTTCCAACAGCATTAACTCACTAGCCACCATACCACTAGCAGCAGCAGCAGAAGCATTTCACATTTTAACCTCCGTTTAAGTGCATCGTGTCCGAACCCAGCGCGTGCTGCAGAGCATCATAATTATCAGAACTGTATAAAAATGTGCAAACGATTCAGCCGCCATACACTGTATCATATGGCTTTAATAACGAGCTTTATTTCTCTACGAAGGCATATCAGTGTTTCACTCAGTTGAATTTAGGAAGGGCGTTTGTTGGAGTCAGGAAAACGACCATTTTTGGCAACCTTTATGCGGAAAGTTATTGTGCTGGATGATATGGTTACAAAAGCGCTAAAGATCCGGTTGTGACTGATCTGTCTAAGAAAGGCACTCGTCATAGAAATTTATCTGTCATCGTATTGAAACAGAACTTGTCTTTTACTAACCTCCAACGCAACGAGGCACTTGTACCTACCTAATAAACTCCATGGACAATTAACAGTTCATGACTTTATCTAGAGATATGAGTCCGAATAAATTGCAGGATTTGGTAAAATGCTTCAAAGAAGCCGTTACTATACCATACGGTTAACTTTTCGTAATTTTGACACCTGAATAACTGAAAATGCGCACGCAAATATAAGACGACATAAGAGACGTTGCAACCATCACTTTGATCAACATGGGTCCATTGTATAACGCAACCCTCTTTTAGGACAGGATAGTCAATTGTACTCTGCTTCAAAATGTGGAAAACAACGACGCAATGGTTTCGTTCGACTATTGCGGAGCCTTTCTTACGGACACTCATAACTTGCAATTACGTTAAAATGAGTTGTGCGGGGAAAAGGTCATTGAAAGACGAGGCTACTTTCGATGATGAACCGACAAGCAAGTCACGCCGCTTGGAATTGATCTCGATTGACGGAGATGACGCGAATAACGAAAACGATATCAGGGACTAATTCGAAACTTTTGTTGCCAAAAGCAAGCGAAGAAAAGGAAGTCGTGGTGGACGGGAAGAACAAAGAGCAGTTGTTGGCTAAAAATGGTTATTTGATATAAAAGTTATTAATTTAATATCAGACATAGGAACAATCACATCGTGATGTATACCTATGAAATTGTACGTTAAAGCAAGGTCTTCCTATTGTATCCTTTATTTACATATTTATGGAAACCAAGACAATATTCACCCAGAATAAAATAATTTTCACTGGCAAAATCGCCATTAGCCTCACTTTTAGAACGCAACTTATATCAGAGAATTAAAAACAGTTAGAATATCACTGTTTAATGTGTTTATTACATAAAATATATTTATAACTAGCAGAAACTAATATGCATGGACTTTTCAAACGTCTTTAAGTCTAGGGAAGGTAACTACGGTTTATATTAAACAACTATAATTGTTGTGTTACGTACCCTGAATAAAGCGAAAAGCATAACCAACACTACAAAAAATCTAATTTTATAAACTTTAATGGTTCAATATCATATTTCTGTCCGTCATAAGCAATTCTGACGAAGGAAGGTTTTACAGGGGATTTTACCAATACTTATATTTTAACGCAATAAAGTGACACTATTCTGTCTGCTCTTATTTGTCCACATGTTTCATTTTTATCTGATCGGCCTTTGCTATGTGTCAAGTCCAAAGAAACGTTTTTACATATGCAAGGCGTGACGTAATCTTTTTGCGCATGAAGGGTAATGTATTGACGCGACGTAGCTGGTAGAAAGCTAGTAGGTATTATGACAGAGTAGGTTTGGTAAAACAAACTCTATTACGTTTTGAAAATGAAGCAGCCGTATTAATTGCTCCATGCATATTTTATTACCTCATTAAGACATCATACATATCTTTTGTGTATATTTTTTTTTATAAAAACGCAAAATAGGAATTGAGGAAATCCGATTGATTTCCTTTTCTTGTTCACTACAAACATGTTTTCGATATTGTTTTCTGTTGAGACATAACTTAATTTTAGCGAAAACCAATTTGATGACCTCATTGCAAATTATACACGTATAGAATGGAGATTTATCCTGGCCTTGAATGATATATAACCTATTAATAGAAACATTCATTTTGGAAGTATTACAATCAGTAATTGCAAAACAGGTAGTCTGCACGTTTATGGATCCTTTATCTCTACAAAACCACTTAACAAAGTTATGCGATAACATTATCTTTAGTTAATCATACCAAAGCGTTTTTTTGTTTTGATTGATATGACGGCAAAAATGCTACAGTAAAGGAAGCGATAATATGGAAATCATACGAAGGGTGAGAAAGGGAAAGCGATGGGATTGGGGGATGTGGACAGGTCAGGTCAGTGGTTGGTTCGGGTGCTAAAACTGCGTTTGCGTATAGATAAGCTCGTTATCATTCGAGCTTTTATGCCAGACCATAGTATTTCTATAAATACTATTTATACTAATGACCATGTGTTTATTTATTCATCACGTGTTTTGTTATAATAATAATCACGAACAATAGAGGTCATCAGGATCAGGTCAATGTTGTCGAGTAATACATGATCGTATAATAGTTAAATCTCAATTGGCATGAGCCTAGTTATATGTTGTAAATTATGATCATTACTAGTTGCAAATATGTCCAAAACATGATGTTTGTTTTACATGCTGTTCATTCGTCTGTGATTAAATTTATTCAGGATTGTTGTTGGTGCGTTTGCAATGGACGTTTGCTATATCATACGTCATTGAATAATGCAGGTCACTTGCATGTTTTCCCCTTGAAGGACCGCAGTCTGATGTTTTAATATAATTGGTATGTAACCCACATGGAAGCTACATCCATTTATTGCCAATCAACTGTACTTGGTGAATTCATCTTGGATGTTGCAAGGCGCAAACTTTCCGCAGTGATCGTGTTGGGGCAATACTCACAGTGGTTGCAGAGTCCATAGGAACAGTTGTTCCAATATCTACATAACTCAGGCAAAATTCTTTGTTATGTTCTACTAAGCCATCCGTTGTCTATTTACTAATCAACAAATCAATCACCAGCTATGACTGAGTTACGAATTATTGTGCGGTAATGAGCGTGGCCTTGACCTTCGAGATGAGTGTACGCATGTCAAGCTCGGTAATCCTTCTAAAGGAGCTTGAGCATGAATAAAATGCGCGGCACATCTTAACCGATAGTGCACTTAAATATGTTAAGAATTTATTTCATTCACATAAATAGTAAAAAAGCTTTATCTGAGTCATAAATTATTGCCAAGAAATCATATGTAAGGGACCGATAAATGAACGGACATTGCGTGTTTTTTATACTGCCCTTCAGGAAATATAAAGCATCTTGTATTGAATCTGATATTTAGGATTTGTTAATATGTTTACATATGGTCTTATTTTCATGAACCTTGAACAATCACTCGTACTCACGTACACGCCGTACCCTACTCACAAACACAGATGGACACATACATACATTTTAAAATAAAGATATTGGTTCATTTTGTATTTTGCTTAATGAAACTCATTTATTATGTTTGTTAAACAGAAGCTTAATTTAGCCGGTTCTGGGGAGGGAAGGCGGCATGCTTAAATGTATAAATCTTTCCACTTCACGAATGTTTATTTGATGAATTAGGTATCATGAAATCATAGAAGGACACGCAATATATGTTCAGTGGATTTAGCTGCGCAATTTAATATCTTCAAATACTTTTATCTTTAAAAAGCTTAACCCAGATTACGATTTTTTGGTCTGCATTTTCCTCACAATTTGTAAAGGTCCTTCAAGTAACAAGAGGTTCTTTCTTGACAAAGAATCATCAGCTATTACAATTCGTACTGCGCTGTTAGCTGGACTTTGTTTATTTACAGGTAGGATTTGTATTTCAAAATTGTTTGAAATAAAAAAAAAATAAGTTCGCATTTGTGTTAAATTAGGAAACTTTTCATTTCTTGATTGTTTTATGAGTTGGCATATAGTTTAAAAACATTTTAAGTCAAGTTATGTTACACTTCATGTTTTGTTTAATTGATGATGCTCGCTTTATAGGGCATAATTTCCTTCACATTATCAGTCGGTTGGTTTCATACGGCCCAAATTTGACAGTCGCGTATTGTTAAAAATATCAGGAAAATACTGATAACACGTACACATATTGTTATAATGTACGAATAAACTCATGTGATAAAGCGTTTCAATGAATGAAGAACTTAAAGTTAAAATACAAAAAAGAGAATATAGGGACTTTAAATGATGATAACGAGCTATTGTCCACTGTCCGCGTAGTTACATATGTTCGTGAACTTTAGACAACGTGATTTTTCTTGAAAGCAATTATTGGCGTGGGTACGCAATCTGCTGAAAGTGAGTTTTAAGTCAAGGTATCATAATTGTGTAGTAAATAGACCAAAGTTTTAAGCGTGGTGGTAACTGCAATAACGTTATAGCGTTTTATATTCGTATTTGGACCATTTTTACCACAACCTTTTCCATATTCGTTCGCAAAAAGTAACATAAGGGATTATTCATCTTTCGCAAGAGGTATACCGATGATAAATAATGGTTAACTGAATTTATAATTTCCAAAATTATAGAGTTTCAATCACGAGGGCATTTCCTAAATAACCTTTTTAGCCTACGTGGAAGAATGCACCAGAACATGATGATAAATACATTAAGGACGCCTGTCGCATTATGTGAATAGAACACAATCATTAACAGTATTATTCACTTCGAGAAAATCATAACAATATCAAACTTAACTTGCTAAAGAATATCAGAAATTTATGTTCTGCAAGTTTCAGCTCCATAATATAATAAGGGCTTTACCATAGAATCAAATAAAATATTTAATAAAAGAACAATAAAAAGGTCACTGTTAGAGCATAGATTGATTCCCGGACCCAGCAAGTTCTTTTTACATAGGCCAAAATTATTTAGGCGTGCAAAAAAGCCCCATGTATTACACTGTTATATTTACAAGGGCCCCTTTTTAAGACCAATGATGATCGTATATACGCAGCGATTCTAAATTTAATTACGTTAGTTTTATTTTGACTAATAGTCGGATATGAATAAATTGCAATTACATTTCAGAAGTATTAAAAGCGAAACTCGCAGTTATCTGAAATAGATTACACTTCAAAATAATTCTGAGAACATAATTGATAGTCAGTAACACAAGCACCAGTATTCCTTGGGTATGCACAGTGCCCAGGAACGTCATATAAAACGTACATTTAAAATTGCATGTTATGAGCATAACAAGGCTAAAAAAGTGATTTCCTCAAACAATGTATAATACTCATGGCATGCTTACACTTCAAAATAATTTTGAGAACATAATTGATAATCAATAACACAAGCACCAGTATTCCTTGGGTATGCACAGTGCCCAGCAACGTCATATAAAACGTACATTTAAAATTGCATGTTATGAGCATAACAAGCCTAAAAAAGTGATTTCCTCAAACAATGTATAATACTCATGGCATGCTTACACTTCAAAATAATTTTGAGAACATAATTGATAATCAATAACACAAGCACCAGTATTCCTTGGGTATGCACATTGCCCAGCAACGTCATATAAAACGTACATTTAAAATTGCATGTTATGAGCATAACAAGCCTAAAAAAGTGATTTCCTAAAACAATGTATTATACGATATGCTGCATATTCATACATACAGTCCTCCTTATGAACAAAAAGCGCTTTTATGTTACAATGACCCCTGTTTAGAGACACAAAGCATGGACAAAAACGGCAATCAACGAGTGTCAAAAACGGACAAACATACCACAAACATGTACAAACAGACAAATGCACGACATAGCATAATCGGTAAGTCACACTTAACATGCTCATTGGATTTACTCAGGGGGCGATGCCTAAAAAGCTGGTATCTGTTGGTGGCACGCCAAAGACCATGGCCCAAATTTCTCGAAACTTTTTAAGCTTAACAGGTTTAAGTAGCTTATTATAGTTAGCCAAAATACATACTGAAGTAGGATTTTGATTAATAAAAAATGGTTTATTGTATTTATCATAAACATAATTCCTATCTTAAGTGTTATAAATAAAAAGAAATATTAAATATTACGCAAATTATTAAAAGACAAAAAGTGTGAGCTTAGCTTAATCCTGTTATAAAGGACTTAAGAAGTTTCGATAAATTGGAGCATGTAAATCACTAATATTAATTTTGAGTTCAGTAGGTAAACTTATTGTCGAAGTTAGCGGTCCCGACAAAATACGCATCCGATTAGTGGAATACAAGTTGTTTGTGTATACTGTGCTTTAAAGGGCCTTTGACGTATAATGAATCATGAAACATATTGTCCGAGTCTGTGTACATGTTTACTCACTAATATGTTTTGTCAGGCAATTTTTTCGAGACGATTTTAGGTTTTTGGGGTATCTGCCAACTCTAGATATGCTCAGATTAAATATGTATTCATGCTATCAATTAATGACAATACACTTCATCTTCTAACGCCTTCTAATCTGCAAGATCTTATATTGCTGAACTATTTTAACCTAGATCCCGGCAGATGAGGAATGACACCATGCTGTATGCTACCTTATATATAATCAGATAAAGTATTTATTTATGCTGCCAATCAATGATATTTGCAAAGAAACCTCTTTTGTTTATCTTGAGCAATTTAATCTGTGAATAAAGCTGAACTACTTTAACCTAGATCGTAGCAGGTTTATGGTTTTCAACTGCGCATTTACCTTAATATATTGACAACAATTGATTCTAACTTTGTTTGGATTGTTATACCTATTTACAAGTTTTACTTCGGCATTTATTTATTAATATTAACAGGATCGTTTACCTAACAACACTTATTGTAATGATAAAGTGAAATAAACGTTGTGAATACATTTTAGTTATTTTGAAATTAATTTAAACTTCTACAGTAGTGTTAAAATATTCTGGAGAAACATGACTGAAACGCACGATCTCCTTTTCTTGCATAATGATCAAATGGCGACACTTACCTCATAATACGCAATCATGGTCGACATTAAAACAACTAATGATAGTGGTCAAACATATTATCAAATCGTCCTCATTTTTCACAAACGTGACAGCAAAATGCCGTAGAAAGACATCTTTGTATAATGACGAGTGACATTCAATTTGACCTTTCACGAAAGGTTTCCTATTCGTCGGTCATGTGAAAAAATGGCATGACCCTAATATCCAGAAGCATATTAAGCATGTCAGACTAACGTTTCAAAATCACTAGGTCAAATATATTACTTAATATTGGTTTTACGGATTAATATGATATTATGTTTTTATCAAGTGTCTCAAAACTCTTCTTAATGAGAAAAAACATAACCATACCCACACAAAAATAGTTAGATTAGCTCAAGTCTATAAGGGACTTAAGACATTTAGAGAAATTGGGGCCTGGCCAATTTTGGCCTTTTATAACACAGGAAATTATATTATGATATAACTTCAAATAAATATAACTATATTCTAAGTTCAATATTAATGTTTCAGATGTCAAAAAATAGATGTTTAAAAACATGTAAATACCTGTTTTCGCATTATTGCAGGTATTTCACACACATTTTCGTAAAATAAGAATCGATATACAAAACTGTCTTTTGGTTATCCGATAAGCGGTTTCCTATGAAAATATAAGTAATTCCTTACCACAATTTAGTTATAAATCATATTAAAATAAAAATATTCCGATAATTGGACTGGGCCTAAAATCCATGCCGAAATGGTTACTCGGTTGAATAGATCTGCAAAACATTTTTAATTCATCAGATATGCACCAGGCATTCGACATAATAAATCAATTATTTTTTTACATTTAGATTTCATTTTTATAGTACCACAATAATAATAATAATCTGGGGTCAAGGTACATAAACATTTGTTGTTGTGATTTGCTGTTTAGAGGTTAACAAAACCTAGTTAACGCATTTGCATATGAAGGAATTGGGTCGCAAACCTAAACAATGAACTTGTTCACGTCAGTTTTATTGATTAGCTTTGTTTTTGAACTAGATTTACTTAAGGCATCCGCTGTAAACAATTACTGTGGGATATTTGGCTGAAAAAGTTTGGTTTATATAATTTTCTGTAAAAAAATATCATTTAAAACAAATAATGATTCTTGTGATATTCGAAGTGACGTCGTAATTATCCTTAAGCTTTATAATCGGAGGCGCTAACAAATCTGCTGTTCAAAATAACACAAACCAAAGTTAAACGTGTGCTTTAATGTTAAGGCTTAATAGTAAAGAAGCCGTAATAGTTTAGTATCTCGGCGGAATATCGGATACCTGTTAACTCTACTGATTGGCTGACGAGTTCACAAAGCGATAGTCTATGGGTCCTGAGATCCACACACTGATTGGATGTTGATATAAATCATAATTTCTTGTTAAAATTAGATAGTTTTTATCTCTCTAAAGGTCGATCTTGGTTGGTCATACTATTCATCGCATTTTCTTTCGGTTGGTGAAAGTTGGAAACGTTTTTGTCAGGATTTTACCCTAAATGTTTTTTTCACTGTTCGTTTTATTTTAAAAACATCTTTATTAAATCATGTACAATGCTTTCGACTGAGCGGCACATCTAGTTCTGGATTATCTATATAAATACATAGTTTCCATAATTGCATATTTCATTCTTATAATTCCTTTCATAACTGTTGCACTGGAACAATTCATATAGTTTAATGTGTACAAAAAATGTATAAAGTGTTTGCAGTAAGTCTCAAACGAGGTTTTACTCTAAATATTAAAGAATTCCATGGAATTTTAGAGAACAATCAATATTGTATTTTGATGAAGAAGATAAAATTTAAACCTTTGCTTTGATGGGTTCACCTCCTACACTTAGACACTAAAGTTATAACTATTCCAACCAAAATACTCTCTTATGTGATTTTTGAATAAAAAATCGAAATTGTCTACACAATCAAAATAATCTGCCTGAAAACAAAGACCTTATCAAATAGGTTTTGTCCGTGTTTCCATTGTATTATTATTACCAATTGCGCGCCTAAACGGATGCTTTACTTCTAATAGTAATTTTATCGCTTGAAAGGGCAAGGTATTTGAGGAAATGCTTTTATCTGATTATTAACGCAATTTTGCGTTTTACATGACATTGCCAACAATGGGCATGACCATCGTCATACTCATCACACCAGTAGTTATGTATAAGAGTAGTGCTATAAATATTATTAATGATAATTCATTTTTTGTTTATAAACCAAGTCTTTTTAAATTTTATTTCAGATCTTACCGTGTTTAGGTTTAAATATGCAGAGACAATGTTTTGGAAAACAGGGATGAAAAGTCTGCAAGGGAATTCTTTGTACTAGCCAGTGATCACATCGTGCGAAACATAACAAACTGCAAAGAGGTAATCATATCGGATAAGATAAATCTTATACCATATTCATCACGCTACCAACGTAAAGTCTAAAAGTATTAAAGTATTTCATGTTAGCAAGGACGAAAAGACGGACGTACCAAAATATTGAAAGAAGAAACAGGCAATTATATAAACCGTTTTCTGTTTATCTGTTTGCATCATGAACCGGATGGACCTAATAAAATCCACCGAAAGTATTTTCCAAAGGGCACACAACTTTCTGACAAACTAAAATGATACAATATGTTCAGTAACAATTGCAAGCACTTTGCAAAACGGGTGAACTTATATATTGTCAAACAAAAAGGTTATTCGATAAAGTTATAGGTTCTACAGTTCTATCGAATGTATGAGGTTTAAAAGAGGTTAACAAACCATTTGCATGAAAAGCACTGAAACGAGCATTACAGGAAACTGAAAAAGAATCTGTGAACCATGTTGTTTTTGAAACATCAAAATCGGCAGAAAAATCGAAGATAGGTGCAACGACTAAACATTATCCAATATGTTTAGTAATACAAAAACTGGAAAACTAATCACCCAAGTAGGGACTGCTAGCGGCGACATAAGTACGGCAACAGTAGACATATTTTCAACCGGTATAGATATCTTGCAATTAAAAGATCTTAAAGATGCTGGAAAAATGTCAAAGGGGGATTTTAACAACAAAGTCGCAGAACGCACGTGTGAAGGTGCTCTCGGTAGTTTAGCAACAATTGGTGGGGCCAGTGGAGGAGGGGCATTGTTTGCATGGGTAGGATATGGAATAGGGGGTCTCTTTGGCCACAAAGGGGCCATAGTTGTTGGATGTGTTGGTTTTGTAATTGGAATAATTTTAGGACCGGCGGTAGCTAGGCCAGTTGGCAAAGCGATTGGACGATGCTTTGGTCGCTTTGTTGGACGTTTGTGTACGTCAGACGAACAAGCTTGATAAGTCTTTCCAAACCGATGTTTCAGATATATTGAGAGAGTTCAACTACTTATTAATATTTCTGTCAAGCACAAAGAAATGCTGTTTCCCTTTTTTCATTTTTCGTTTTACTTTTTTCGCATACATCGTACGTCAGGCAGTGTTTGATACTTTTAGATTATAAGTGTTGTCAATATAAATATAAACATAATTGTTTTATAAGTTCTGTAAGGAGGTATAAATTCGCCATGTTTTGCGAACTGAAACTCAAGACACTTAAAGCTTAGTTGTCGTAAAATGAAATTAAAAATATTTTACTAAAACATTCATAAACACTAGTGTATGTTAGTCCTGGAAACAAAATTAGTAGTTTTATAATGACAAAGAAAAAAAGAGAATAATTTATGTTCGGCAGCATGATTCGAATTTTACTACTGTGAGTCTTGTATATTTAAATAGGATTTGTGCTAGTAAATCTTGTCATAAATAAAATTGACCCGGTCTTTGTTATAAAACACCCAAATACAACTGAAAAAAACAACAAAAACAAAATAATTATGTTTATGTTTAAGACGCAGTAAAATACTATAAACAGTTCCACCCGGAAAAGCTGAGATAGATTAATAACATTTTTATAAATGTTTCTGTAACGATAAATACATAACAATCCGTATGAATGTGTACACTTGTTGCATATAATACCATTTTATGTAGCTCTTTGTATACATATAGATATTAAATGAAATATCCATTTTTATATTTAAGATAAGCAATAATGGATCATTTGCTTACATAAATTCATTTTTGATTTTTCCATTCATGTCATCGCTATGTTTTGTAAGACTTTGAAGTGATCAAGATAAAAAGTATTTGCTGTTGTCCTGATAGTTTTACATCGATATTGATAAAGGTGAACAATATGCATTATAATATTTTTAATGTTTTTTATTTGATGTTCTTACGTTTGTTTCCATTTGATACTGTTTTTTTGTTGTCGTTCAATATGTATTTGCAGGCACACGTTTTGATATGTTTATTGAAATGAACGGATTTGAGTGTAGTTGATATTTTTAAGTTTTGTTTCTGTAGTGATTGCTTTATGGTTATTAAGTGTTTTGCAAATCATTAAACGTAGCCATTTATGTTGTTTTGGCTGCTATTGAGCTGATTAAGCTCCGAGTGCTAAAGACTGTTTGACATAAATCGGCGACAATTTATGAATCAGTAGCCAAGTATATAAACCTGGATTTGTTAGACATATATTATCTTTAGAAAGTTCGTACAAAATAAAAATTAGATTGTTCAACATTCGTTATAACGTAAATATTGACCCATAGATAAACCTTTTGGCAAGTTTTAGCCTGGCTTAAGAAATAACCAGTTGTATACCATTGGCTGTAAATGTACAGCGGAATTAAAATTACGTTTCATCGTGCAATTTACCGAAATCAGTAAATCTGATGTATGGTGATGCTTTATTCATTCGTTATCATTTGAATTGGTAGAAAAATCGTTAATAAACTAAACGCAACATTATAAAGCGTTTTGGTTTGGTGTTGGCTAAACAACTAACTTTTGATTTTCTTTATACTTTATGTAATATATTATGAAAACCTTTCGAGTTCTTTTAGCAGTATGGTGCATATCACACAGCATTTTTTAATTGATGCTTACATATGAAAGACCAAGTGATACGATCGGCCGTTTGATATCTTAAGAAATAGTGTTTATAAAATACGGTGCAAATTTTCAAAGTGCATAGGCATCATTGTCCAAAACAAGCATAATGACAAATAAAAAGTAAATAAACGCTGATCAAGCCCAGTCATGGTTTCACACCATATTTTATTGTTATGATATAACACTTGACACATATCTCCATGCAATATCTGATGTTTTCCTTTAGTTTTGTCTTTCTTTTGGAGTCTTTTAGAATCTGTTGTGTTCCTGAAAGTCATACAACATGCCATGATGAAATACGTGCCAAATGACTGACATTGAAGCGAAAAGGACCTGAAATATTGCGGTTAAAATAGTTTATGTGGAAAGAGCAATTAATAAAGTTAAGAACTTTCACATCTTCGATCAGGTGATTACATTGTCTGCTTTTGGTTGTATCAATCAGATATGATGTGTTCTCTATTGGATAAACGTTCACCAAGCACCAAATAATATTTTATCCAGTCAATTAGTAAAATTGAATTGCGCACACTGGAGACTTCAGATGATTTATTTTTTAATCTCACATGTTACGGCAGATCACGTGGTACATTTTGTATTACTACATGTAAATTGTATATTAAACTAATTATCAAGATTTATCTGCCTTATGGTACTGATGTTAAGAATGCCAAATATGACACATTTCTTTTTTTTCTTCATTTAAGCTTCAAATACTTACAATATGTCTGTAAATTACCCTAAAGTAGCGTCAGTATGTTTTTTCCTTTTAATTCTTTCCATAGTCTTAGAATCCCTCTATGAGGAATGGAATACTGCGCCATTACGTCATGTTAAACAAGAGTAGTCATATATTTCAATTCTCTTTCAATAAGATTATAAGTATCTTCCATGGCCGAGAGTGTAAGACAGGTTCATTCCGACCCGAGCGTAGGGTGTTTTGCGGAAACGAGGTTTCGGAATGAACCTATCTTACATGAGCGGCTATGGTAGATGCATTTTCTCCCACCTCAGTTGAACAAAATTAAGTAAAAATGTTATTTTTGCTGGAACTCTTTTGTGCTTAGTGAAAATAATTGCGTATGGATATTCGATTATTCGTAGTTGTCATGGATATGCGCACAGTGATGCACATTATTTTAATAGCCAAATAGTTCTAAGGAGTGTGAAGCATTATTTCTTGAAAAGTGCGTGAAAACTGTTTTATGGTAACATTTAAAGCGAGAAATAATTAATTAGCGTTCTAAATATTGCCATAAGACAAGATTTCCATAATGCTACAGACGACAGTTTTCAACAAGGGAGGTAATTACTATGCGGCGACTATAAAAAGGGAGTTCCATACGGGTATTTTATCTTCACCCGTGGGCAAGATAAGAATTTCTAGCATTGTTAAATTATGGGATGTACTTATCTGAGGTGAGAGCAATGTACGTCTGAATGAACAAATGAAGTCAATACATTCAAGTATTTTCAAGTTAAGTGCCATAAAGTGTTTGTACATATTTGAGTTTTTTTATCATAATTGAAATATTGAAGCTTGAATTACTGTCACATGTAAGACATGGGCATATGTTTTCAGACAACATGTGTTCACAATTTCTTATGAACATCTTGACCTGTGTTTTGAGTATGTAATTAGTATATCTTCAGCTTGATTTCCTTTAATAAGAGTCAAGCTAAAGGAATAGAATAAATTTGCTATTATTACCGCTAGAGTAACTTGCTTTATTAATCTTACATATGGAACCGGTATACACAGTAAAAAATGAAAAACAACAGCAATATGGCTCTTTTGACATTACAATTAGGTTGATATATAGCGAGACTTAAAGCAAAAGGTACATGAAAATGAGTTAATTCCACAGCATGAAGTAGTAACAAATTCATTACAATGCATTATAGTGATTAACAGTGCATATGCATGTTCGTGTATGATATCACAAGCTAAAGGAATGAAAAAAGAAATGATTATGAATAAGGGGAACTTAATTAAAGTTATAACCATAAACCAAAGCGTGAAACAAATATGTATTTCAAATCCAGGGTTATAGACTTTAATCTTGAAAACAAGAATGTAAAATGAGCAGACAGGAGCACTGGCAGTAAAACAATACTAAACATAAAGAGGTCAGACAAATTAGAACAAAACGATTTTCAATGAAAAAAATACAGAAAACCCCCCCATATAAATTCAGTAAAATAATAAACACACATAGAAATTCAAGTAAAATAAGAACAGTCAATAAGACTAAATCGTCTTCAATTTAATGGAAATTCTTGGTATCATCACCAAGGCTTTCTTTCATATATTCAGTGTGACAGAAGTGTTGTCACATTCCCTGCAGAGCTGTGGTTCTGCGTTGCACTGTCGGTAGGACAGACTAGCTGTAAAAGTAAGTATGGATTAAGGTAGTGAATGAAGCCATGTAAGGTAGATATAACAAATGTGTATGATCAAATTTATCAAAAAAATAAAAACTGCTTAACTAGAAATTTTCCTGTTTATTTCGATAAAATCACAAAAAAAGAAATACTCGATAAACTATTCGAAATCCGAATTCCACAACGGGATTTCTGATAAAATTCAGAATACATCTTATTTGTTAATAAATATGGTTAATTATCAGAAAAATAAGATATCAAACTAAAAACTTTGTAGCAAACTGTCACCCCGTCGAGGATATACGCATACAGCAGCTACGATCGTATGTATTATTTGAGCTGATTTAACATTATTAGGTATGGTCTTTTGTTCATATACAAAATATAAACAGTTCAATTATTTTGTGTCGCACACAAAGGTTTCACTTAGTCAGATGGTTCATTATCGGCGTCCGCGGCATAACAGTCGGTGTCGAACTTTCGTTTCCGACCGATAACCTTTGAACGTCTGATTTTCTAGTGTATGGTAGCACTGCGCTTTTTGTTTTCTTATATATTCTAATATGTTCTTTATGTGTGCGTCGCCTATAAGTCATAGTAGACACATAGGAATCATTTTGTCCTGCGTTGTTGTCATCATTGTATACGGCCCCTTCGTCGGGCCGCCACTTTGGTTTCCGACCAATAACCTGTTAATGACTTATTGTCTTATTTTAATATGTAGTCATTGTCAGTAGGTAACCTTTGCTGATTTTGGGGTCAGTAAGTCAAACTTAAAGTCATGGTAACAATTGCGCTCCCGACAAGTGACACATTTGATTTGCGGAAATTTAGATTGTGTTTGTACATTTGGTAACGCACACGCACACGCACACGCACACACACGCACACACACGCACGCACGCACGCACGCACGAACGCACACATGCACGCACGCACGCACGTACACACACACACATATACACACACACACACACACACACACTAACACACACACACACACACACACACACACACACACACACGCAAACATGCACATTTTATATGAACTGTTTGGTTGTGTTTGTGTTAAATCATTTAACTCATTTGTTAAGCGGGACTTTAAGTTACCGGTACAAATATTTTTATTGATCTACTTCACATCGGTTTATTAGATAAAATAAGTATCAAGATGTCGGACAATTACATACAATGTAATTTCAGTGCAGTTTGCTGCGCATTTTGATATCATGCAAATGCTTTTATCTTTACAATTTTGACCTAGATTTGTGCAAGATTTTTTTTTCGTGTCTGCACTTCCCTCGCTATGCGAATAGGGTCGTTCACGTTGCAAGAGGTCCTTCATTGACAAAGAAAATTATAAAATGATACATCTTGTACTGTTATATGATAATTTCCTTAGGTAAGAATTGCTTTTAAACATATTACATGTTTTTAAAATAGTTTTTCTCAATTATTTATCTGACATTACTTCTATTGATTCAACACGGTGAAAAAAAAATTGAACTACCTTCATATACTAGTATCTTTCATTGTTATATGATTAACATTTTTGCTAGATAATTATCCTTCAGGTTAAATTATACATTTTAGTGAAGTTATGCTATCCTACCTTTGTTGGATCCTGTTCTGCTCGCTCTGTGTTGGGTATTCTTTTTATCGCATTTCTTTTAATTTGGTTTCTTACGTCGAAATTTTCGCTGTGGTAGAAGTTCAAATATCCGAAAAAAAGTTCAGAAATGTATTTTTAAAACAAACCATGAATATTGCATACTAACAAAATATCATTTAATAAAAGGCTTTGCATTTCAGTGAAGTTAAAATAATATATCGTTAATCATAATATGTCTCATGTTTCTTTTAAAAATAATCTGAAATGATATCACAGGGAAACACTGGAAGTGAGTTTGCATTTGTTTAGGGTAATGTACTGATCAGAAATTGCTAATAAAACGTTGTGATTTTGGTATTATTGGCACAAATGTATGCATACCACGATGCAAATGCGATACATCACGATATTATATAATCGAAGCACAACATATATCGCCATATACCGTTTGAAATTAAAATGAATAGTCGCCTGTACTGAATGTAATATTTATGTTCATATTGCCATTATTTCACTTTTTATTTTATAACACGTCAATATGATATATTAGATATGCTTTATTTGTCTTTATTGGCTTAACATCTTTACTATGCATCAGGCTGTTCACAATAATTATGTTATGACGAATGAAATTGATGAAAGTGTACTGTTGTCATTTACTGTATACAAGTTGATTGTTTCGTATTACAAAAATGACATTGATTACAGCTATCAGAAAACCATCATCATCATCATTATCATTCAAAACGGGGATTAGATGTGTCGCACAACCCACCGGGAAATATCGAAATTATTGTCACTTCGTTTTGACTTAACACATACCGCTTCTTTCAGTATCCTAACAAAACATAACATATCTTTCTGGATTACAATATATCGGTTTACCATAACACATTATAACATAACATCAAACAACATAAAACAAAATAAACAAAACATAACGTTTACAAAGCTTTTAATTTTACAAAAATTATGGCCAACAAATGAGGTACCCCCCAAAAAAAATAAATAAAATAAATGAATCCGGAATACCTCTTAATTATTGTACCTGAATTCGGAAGACCATTTCGTATAAATGTTGATAAAAACGCCTTAAAAGTCCGACAAGCCTTGTTATCAGTATGTCTTTTGGTCAGATTTCTCATCCGTGCCGTACATCCATGTAAGATAAGGCATACAGTGGCATGCAAATGCGTCAATTGAAGAGTAGTATAATGCGAGTTTGTGTAGATGTTCCTTACACGGGTAAGATAAAATCAAGGCTAGGCACACGTTGACAAAGACAAGCTTGTAACTACGATCAAAGAAAGTTTTTGTTCGATAGAACCTATCCCTGTAAAGCTTTTAAGTATAAAGCATGTGTTTAACTGAATGGTCGAATTATTAGAAGTGAGGGGAAGTTCAGAAACCGGTAGCAATTCTGTTTTATTCTACGGATTTCGTCCGAGTTAACATTAAGCGAGCGGTCGACATAAATGCTTTTTTTCCATTTCGCACAAAATCAAAAGCGTGTGAATTTTTATGACAATCCTGAATAGTAACAACATCTTTAACCGTACGAAGTGTAAGTAAAGGTTAATACCCCACATATCTTCATTTTATATACTTGTCTCAGACTTCCGCATATTATATTTGTTTTGCATTTTCTAAAACAAAGATGCGATAGACGCGTACAACGAAACATCAATTTTGTGTGGCCTATCGGTAATTAAATCACTTAAACAGACATGTCTTGTTTGGTAGTTATATCTGCAGGTTACCTCCTGCAGGTGAGGGCGCATCCGGCGCTCGCCCTCCCCCTTTATTTTCGTAAAAGTCTACTTCTTATATCAATAGCGGAATAGAAAATACGACCAACATGCACTTTTTCGAACATATATTGTTTAGAAATACCCGAACATTTTGAACAATATTCATTTCGGTTCTGAGAAAGGGAAGCATGTCAAAAGGTTGCGTCCCTAAGTAACGCCTCCTCTAACACCAAATCCTTGAAACGCCCCTGCCTTCGCTATTTCCTCTGAAAAAAGTTTCAAGGAAATACTAATTTTGTTTCCAGTTTGGTTATCAAGTTAAAACTTAATACTATGATCATCATCATTCATTATATTATGTAAGGTAAGGTTTATCACCGTTATTTTCATAGACATACTTTTTATATACTTTGTTTCTGTTTCGTTTATTACCCAATTTTTGTTATATTTCAGATCTTACAGTTACAGTATATTAAAAATAACATGGTGAAAGCAAGGCCAAGGATAGAGTTCCCAAACAAAGATGGGTATGACCAACATCGGACGTGCGCAAGGGATCGTGCTATATTAACCCGCGATCATATCGGTCGAAACATTCACATGCTGCGACCAGGTGATCATATTGGTTGGGAAGTGTTTTATGTTATTGCTCATCATGCAATCGTAATCGAGGTAAAGTCTCAAAGTATTGAAGCATTTCATTTTCACGAGGACAAAACGGACGGACGTTTCAAAGTATTGAAAGAAGAAATAGACAATTCTAAAAACCGTTTACTGTATAGATTTAATTATCCATCGAATGTGGTGAAACAGAATTCACCGCAAATAGTTTTCGAACGAGCAAAAGAGTGTTCTGAAAATCAGAAACGGTATAATTTCTTTAGTAACAATTGCGAGCAGTTTGCAATATTCTGCAAAACGGGAAATAAGTATTCGTTAGAAACAGAATGGTTACGGGGTAAAAATAAAGCTCCTGTATATCGTTCTACAGATTTATGTTTAAAATGGGCTGCTGTACTAGGAGTGATCGGAGGGTCGCAGGCTACTAAGGTAGTTGGCAAAGCGATTGGACGAGTTTTTGGTCCCTTGTTTGGAAGATTCTTTCCGAAAGACAAACACGCATAAGAAGGCAAGCTACCTACATGCATTTTGAAGGGACAACTACAAACGACAACAGTAGTTTCTTATTTCCCAAATTAATTTTGCATTGTCCTACACACTTATTTTCATGCAGTGAATGAATTGTGTTTATCCCTTGGTGCCATTTTCAAGTTGTTAAATAAAGGCGAGTTTTAAGAAATTGTCATTACATTCTTTGATTCGTGTTTCCTTGAACGAACAATAAATTTAAAAAAATAGAAAATCTTGAAAAGGCCTTGAACGAAAGAACGTTCGATATGAAACTATAACTTTTCAGGTTCAAACGTGACGTGTTTATCTAGGGAAGTAACTACAATGGATTTTAAAAGTAATTCTCAAAGTTGATATTTTCACTCCTGAGTTTGCAGTAAAATATTTTCACTCAACTCATCGAATAGCATGTAGGAAAATTCAATGTACGAACTGAGTTATGATTTAGACCACCTCTTGCTTATTTTGAAAAACAACGTATTTGTATTTCATGATGTGAACATTAATAAACATCTTACGTGTACGCCTTAGCCATGCTATTCAACTATATTTTTGTAAATTGCCCGATCCAAAATTGCGTTTGTTCCAATAACACAGATATAATGACCTTCTATTACATAGAACTGTAAGACATGAACAAGCAATTCATCTTGTTTATGAATGTTCAAAGAGATAACCTGTATAAAATTAAAATATATGACAATAATGGAAAAATGTTAAATTGATCAGATATTATCGCAAAAAGAGTTTCCCACTTAGACCCTGCTTTTAACGTCTAGAGCTTGCTAAACGGTGATAAGATTTAAAAACAGGCATGTGAATGTAACACTTGATTTTTCAGTTAATACTTATGAACCATAAACATAGAACTTTATTGATGAAAACTACTATGTATGAAAATATCATACCAATTTACTGATTCCACTGCATTACATTTAACGGGACAGATTTTACATTTTGGATGTTATTAGAACTCGACATCTTATGTATCAACTAAAATCTAACTTACACCAAAATTATAAATGAACAATAGCCTTATATATGGAATCTTTATATATTTTGTGATGTATCATAAAAAAACTTTTTAAGAGACACCGATAAAATGTGGGGTCACACGACATCAAAACTTCACAGAACTGAGCATAGGATACCATTTTTGTTTTTTGTTTACTCTAGGATGAACATCATCATATATCATATCAGAAATATTACAGAAAGCCGGGAAAATACAATAAAGTGCGACCAGTGCTACCTCCGCGTTTGTTGTATAAAGGTCGTCCCACTGTAATTGGTTGGATTATGGATTTTAGTGTGTCTGTTGTCAAAACTTTGAAAAACATCTTTTCCTAAGCCTAGGTGCGAACTTAAGTGAACCATCACAGAAATGTTTCCTAGCACAATTTCTTCATACGTTGCCCGAAGTGGAACTCAGGTTGCTATGGATAGCTAAGGATACATAATAAATATAATGCTATGTAACTACATGCCTTATTTCAAAATCATTTCGGAGTGTTTTTCACAGGATTATGAGATAACGAATTGATGCGTTGAACAAGTTAGTCGCTAGAGGGCTATTTCTTCATCTATTCTGATAAAACAAACTATACACTTCGCCTAAATGTCTGTTCTTATTTCAACAAAAATGTCCCTCACATGATTCTGTGCAATAAATGGTGAAAAATTCCAAGAAAAACCGATGGCATTGGCATCCTAGAGAAATCCCCTTTAAATATGCTGCCATTAAAATACCTGGTTCATCTTTCAAGTCGCCTTGGGAACCACAGTTATACTTGTTTAGTTATGTTGAAGACAAGCATGTCAGATTGGTGAAATAGCTGTTTTCGAACTTGAGACCATTCATAAAGATGAGCCATTTAGTTTAAACGACTGAATATAAATTAAAAAGAATACACGCAAAACAATAAAATTGTATAATAAATATCTAAATAACAGGATAAGTTCAAGTTTGTTAAGATTTATTTCATTTTTGTATATTTTTCAATTTATTTATTTATTTCTGAATATTTCGCAGAATATATCGCCGTTATTTTTCGAATGGGGAAGTTTGTGACCCAATGTGAAACGAATGATTTCAACTGGACGTTTTATCTCTTGAATAAATATAGGGAAGAGTTTTAATGCATCATGCGCACTATTCTAAATATTTGTCGTACTTGCATAACGAACAGCAACATGGCAGCACCGCCTTTACATTAAGATATGTTATCCCATATTCTTTGATTTGTTTTAACTGGTCGTCTTTCGTTATCGATATTCTGCAAAAAACATTTTTCTGTAAATATGATTCTATTCGTTTAATACATAGAGATTCAACTTGGAGGTTCAAAGGGTTTTTGACTAATTCGAATGTATGTTTGTAATGATAACGACTAATTGTACTAGCTTGTGGCAAGTGAAAAGTCATTATTATGTAGCATAGTATGTTCTGTATCATTTAGTATAATTTCTAGTTATAATTGTCCACGAATGTGGGTGTATTGCAGCTGCGACTTGTGCCAGAGAAAGTGCAGAGTTTTGAATTTATTGCATGAGAAACCTATTCGATCCAATTAGCAAGCAGGGTAATACAAGTTAACAGTGTCCGTTCGGTGACTGTACTGAATAATACATACCTAAAGGGATGACATTCGTAAGCTGTACGCCTATCCTTCTGTCCGTAGCATTTCGTGTGTAACCTACAACTAATGCAATATTTAAATAAAATCTTCATTGAAATATCCTTTCTTGGACATATTTCAACTGAAGTACCACTTCCAAGTAATTTAAAATACTCAGGGGCCGTAAACAAACATCAATTGCAAACGGATCAAGCTATCGGGAGCGAGATAACCAACTCACAAAAAGGTACGATGCAGTACATAAGACATAACTGAGGTTTAAAAAAAGAACAGATTAGCTTTTTTCACTCGGTTTGTGAGAATGAGTCTTGTGATTTTCTGAGTGACATTATGAAGAATTACTATTGGTTGAGCTGTCGTTATGCAAAACACATTTACCATTATATTTGCCAAATAAAATACATTCATGAAATTCATATGCTACAAGTGAACACTCGTAGAACAGAAGTAAGGCCGATAACTATTCGAATAAAAAATGAACACCTCTAGCAGGTTAAGCCGCTTGATATTTTTAAATATGTTCGAACAAAAAGGTTTAACAATGGCGACATACAATTTGTACTATATTTTCCACATTATATTACGTACACCTGTTATCTTTGAAAATATGAATATGTTGTGTTGATGAATGGTTGATGACTATCATTTAAAAAGGATGCGTACTCACTTAAAACTTGTTATCTACAATTTCAAATTGTTTGGAATGTCGATTGTTAAATAAAATGGGGTTATAGTTGATGTTTTTATTATAATTAGGATGTTTAACTGAAACAGTTTAATATAAATTATAACGCTGTAAATTGGCACACCTATTACATTGGATATGAAGGCGTTATGTAAGTAAATAATGAACGAGCAGTTAGTACGTTATTGAAGGTTTGAATTTTCATCAATAAAACTTATATTCAAATCGAAGGACAACACGTTAAGGATAACCCATTTACTGTATTAATTGTGGCAACTAAAGAAACTGGTTTAAGCCCAACATAAAGTTTTGTAAGGATCAGATAAGAAATGTTTGAACTCGGACATAGAAGTTTTAAATGACAACTCGGACGGTGACGCGAAACAATTTGATCTCTATATCAATATACTATGCAGTCGGCATTAAAACTATACTAGCTGTGTAAGTCTAGACCCTTGTGCATGTTAGTTATAATTAAGATAACATTGGAAGGATGGAATGCTTGGTGGTTGATATAGCCGAGTTCTACAGTGTTTGATTTTTGGAAATAAATTCGGGCCTATGGCAAATATTGTTATGCATTAAGATGCAAAGAACCTTTGGTCTGAGTAATCCTTACTAGAAAATCATGCATTCATTTTGTTGGATTCACATAGTAATTGTTTCATATTATATATCAAAAAGCCAAATAACACAGCACCTTTCAAAGTCCAAAAATGGGCGTTTATTCAAACCCGAAGAGAATATATTTTCAACTCAAATCATAAAACACATATATATCTAATGTTATGATATTACCCGTGAAAAAATATCGCACGCTAGTATCAGTATATTAAAATAATATGTTTGCCATCAATGCACCACCGCAGTTTGGATATTGCCATCTCTTATCAAACTGCTCAGATTTAGTAGGACACAGCATCACCTCAGCAAAAGAACCGGCTTTGATGTCGCCACATACTTCATTAATGATGAGGGTGGTAGATTTTGGAGCAACTCTGACTATGTAGGACATACTTGGATAATTGACACCTTATTTACACCGTCTGGAATAATTAGTTTGTAGTTTTGTTTTAACCTTATAATTATGTCCCCTTCGAAGTCCGTCCGTCCGCAGATCAAAGCTTGTCCGAGTGATAAATGGATTATTTCTTGACTTACGGTCTTAATCATGAAATGAAGGTTGGGCCTGACCAGTAGATGACCCCTACTGATTTTAGGAGTCATCCGATCAAAGTTTAAGGTCACAGTGACCTTTAATGGTAAAATGTTGTCAAACCTTTTTCGAGTGATAACTCAAAAATGCCTAGACATATGGTCATCACACTTTAAAAAAATAGAGGCTGGGCTTGAACACTGGATGATCCCTATTGGTTATAGGGGTCATCGGGTCAAAGGTCAAGGTCACAATGACCTTATTTGATTAAAGGTTGTCCGAGTGATAACTCACCAAGTCTGCAGCCATTGACCTCAAATTTAATTTGGAGGTTGGTACTGACCCTATTGATTTTAGGGGTCAAATGTCAAGGTCACAGTGACCTTAAACGCAAAATTGACAAATTCTGGACCTATGGTAATCTAACCTGACATGAAGGTTGGGCCTGACCAGTAGATGACCCTTATTTATCTAAGGGATCTTGGGGCCAAGTGTCAAGGTCACAGTTACCTTAAATGCAAAAAGGTTAACAATAATTTTCAGTATGATCTCAACAATGCCTGAACCTATGATCATCAAACTTGACATGGAGGCTGGGCCTGACCCGTAGATGACCCAGTTTGTGTTTATGAGTCATTGGGTCAAAGTTCAAGGTCACAGTGACTTTGAATGCGAAAAGGTTGTCCCAGTGATAGCTCGACAATCCATGCAACAATGGCTCTCAAACTTGTATTGAGTGGTGGAACTGACCAGTAGATAACCCCTTTTTATTTTCTTCAAAGGTAAAACTCACAGTGACCTTAAAGGCAAAAAAGCTTGTCAGTGCGATTACTCAACAATGCCTGCCCCCTTTGCCCACAATCTCGATATTTTGGTTGGGGTTGACCAGTTGATGACCCCTGAGGATTTTGAGGTCATAGAGTCAAAGGTCAAGGTCATAACTCATATTATCCAACTAATTTTCGTCATATTCTCTTATATCCTGCTGTTTCATTATTATCTGCAAATACAAGTCTTCATCTGAACATGTTTAAAAGCTGTAACTACTATCCTTACACTTTGAATGTTCATTATCTTAAAACTGATGCAAATACATTGAGTGTCAATGACAAATTGCTGTCATTTCTGTCCATGCAAATCTCATTAAATTGTACAAGTAATCTTGACAACATGGCGCTCAGGTGGGGGTGGGGGAAGCATAATGTACTGACAAACATCTTTTGTTTCAATATCTTTTAGTACAGTTTTTTATGTCAAAATATATCAAATAATTGTTTTGGAAATAATGTGTTTTTAGGCACGTCATAACGTTTAAATGATTTTTTGAGGACATTACGTACAACTTAACCATTTAATTACAAAATAGTGCTTATTGTCTACGTTCTATATATTGTTAGTAAATAACATTATAATTTTGTATAATTAATATCAATAATTAAAACCGACTCTAAAACAAGGAAGCAGGATACGAACAAGTTAGTCAAGTACTAACGGAAAAAGCATCACGCTTTAATTAACAGCTTTTCAAGATGCTTGCATCTGAGCGTATAATGATGTGTTACATCCTAGTACAAAAATGACAAAATTGATAATAAAATACAATTTCTCAATAACAAATATACGTGGCTGATAATTGTTTTCGTTCGAGATTGATCTTGCCAATACCAATGTACCTTTTAGAATTGATAATCTTATATATAATAAGCTGACCTACCCGGCATTGTTCCATCACTCTAAAAAGACTGGAGCATGTAAACAACTAATAAATATTACCGTAACATACCACGTTGGGAAGCGTTCTATCATTCTGTAAAAATCTAATATACATTGCCGTAACGTACTGCTTGCGGAATTGTTCCATCTCTCTGTGAAAAAACTAACATACATTGCAGTAACGTACCCCGTGGCAAATTGTTTAATCCCTCTGTAAAAAGCTAATATACATAGCCTTAAAGTTTGCTCTTCGAATAAACCTTTGCATCCACCATTTCAAGAAACTGTATTGAGACCTGACCGATATAAGGGACAATGATTACAAATATTCGCAAATCTGAGTAAACTCAAATTGCATAACTCCAAATCTTCTCTGCATTTTATTTTTCGTTCTAGATGAGTAATTATGATGATAATCGCTGAATTTTATTGCTATTATAATTTATACAACTTTTCACATTTATTTTTGTTAACCAAATGAAATAACGATGATGTTTTGTAATCAAATTAACGTTCTTACTGAATCTGAGTCCAGACTTGGGCTTGAGACTGTAATTATAGCTCCTGTAATAGTCAATCTGCATCCACTACTAGTGGTATTTCAATTTTAAACAAAGAACGCTATTTGAATCACGCGAGTTTGGTGTAGTTACTGTTTTGTATCATATGTCAAGGGGCAGTATTAAATAACCACCTTAGATTTCACTTAATGTTAAAATTAGAATCAAGGTGTTATGATGGACTGAAAATTAACTGGCTTATGAACTGATGAAATCATGGAGGCGTGTCTTCGAGCAATATTTAATACGGCACATAGAGGATCCGTGTTTTAGTAATAGCACACTTGACTGTCAATTCAGGGGTCGTAGATTCGATTCCCCGCCGCACCACAAACAATAACAATCGTATGGGGAAATGAAATGGGGGTCCCGTGTGGTAGCAACTGGAGCAACGAACCAGGGTAGCTCTGACTATGGTAACATTCTGTCTGTGCTCATGCTCTAAAACGTTAAAATGACTGAAAATCTTACCGAAGCACAACGTGCTCACACATGCCCATAGACAACGCGATACCAGTCATATCGGACACAAAAGAAGACAGCTATTTATCGATACACACTTTACGCAAAACAAGAGAGCTATATATCGATACATAACTGACACAAAACAAGAGAGCTATTTATCATAATATAGTTTATATACAAAACAAGTGAGCTATTTATCAATATATACTTGCCACAAAACAAGACACTATTAGTCAGTATATTCGTAATACAAAACAAGAGATTTATTTATCATTACATTCTTGACACAAATCAGACAGCTATTTATCAATACACTCTTGACACAAGCAAAAGTAACTATTGATGGATACATATTTTTAATTTTATTTTTAATTATTGATTCATACTTGACACAAGCAGGAGAGCTATTTTTCGAAACTTACTTGACACAAAACAAGGAAGCTATTTATCGAAACATACTTGACACAAAACAAGAGAGTTATGTATCGATACTTACTTGACACAAAACAAGAGAGCTGTTTATTGATTCATACTTGACACATAGCAGGAGAGCTATTTATCGAAACTTACTTGACACAAAACAAGGGAGCTATTTATCGATACATACTTGACACAAAACGAGAGAGCTATGTATCGATACTTAAATGACACAAAACGAGAGAGCTGTTTATTGATTCACACTTGACACATAGCAGGAGAGCTATTTATCGATTATTACTGGACAAAAAAACAAGGGAGCTATTTATCGATAAATCCGTGACACAAAACAAGGGAGCTTTTAATCGATACATACTTGACACAAAACAAGAGAGCAATTCATCGATTCATACTTGACACAAAACAAGAGAGCTATTTATCGATACATACTTGACACAAAACAACAGAGCTTTTTATCATAAAGTGCAAATTAAAATATATAAACCGCATTGTATCCAGCATCACCTTCAAGACAAGAAAGTACAAAACGCACAAAAACATATTACTGACCTATGAAACAACTTTAAGTAATTAACAACTAGATACGGAGTGTTGTTTCCTCTAAAATATAACGCAGTCCTATGAAGACAACCATCTGCCATAGAACGATTGCAAACAGCTTTAAATCTAAGAAATCATATACTGTTATAACATTAAACTTCAAGGATAACTATCAATCTTAAAGTTAAAGTTACCTATGTATGTAAGGGTGTAATCAACGGCGATGAAAAGGTAACCCTGGCGGCAAGGGTGTAAACAACGACGATGGAATGATAACCCTGGCGGCAAAGGTGTAAACAACGGCAATGGAATGATAACACTGGTGGCAAGGGTGTAAACAACGGCAATGGAATGATAACACTGGCGGCAAGGGTGTAAACAACGGCGATGGAATGGTTACACTGGGGGCCAAGATGAAAACAACGGCGATGGAATGGTAATCCTTGCGGCAAGCGTGTAAACAACGGCGATTGAATAGTTACACTGGCGACAAGTATGTAAACAACGGTGATGTAGAGGTTACACTGGCGACAAGGGTGTAAATAACAGCGATATAGAGGTTACACCGGCGGCAAAAGTGTAAACAACGGTGTTGAAAAGGCAACCCTGGTTGCAGATGTGTAAACAACGGCGATAAAAAGGTATCTCTGGTTGCAGGTGTGACGATGAAAGATTAAGACGATGAAAAGATTACCCATGCAGGCAAGGGTGCAAACAACGGCGATTAATAGGTTGCCCTGACGGCAAGTGTGTAAACAACGGCGGTAAAAAGGTTACCCTGATAGCCAAGAGTGTAAACAAAGACAATAAAAAGGTCATCCTGGCTGCAAGTGTGTAAATAACGGCGATCAAAAAGGTAACCCAGGCGACAATTGTGTAAACAATGGTGAAAAAATGTTACCCTGGCGATAAAGGTGTAAACAACGGTGATAAAAAGGTCACTGTTGCGGCAAGGCAGTTAACAACGGCGATGGAAGGGGTAACTTTGGTGGTGACAGGATTATAATCATGAAAAGCTTTTACATTTTATTCCAGTAATAAATCAAACCTCACTTTTTTAGACAGGTTACCAAATCTATAGTTCGCCCAAAAGATTGTATGCTTTAAACGTTTGATTCAAGTTTGCGTTTCCACTGGATGAGATCTTGAGCGAAAGTAACAAAAATACAAAAAAGTGAATAGGATATCGACTAGTTCTGCAAAGAATGATAATTAAACGATATCGTATCAGAAGCCAACAAAACTCGAGTATTATATGGCTGTTATAATTATACAGCTTATAATAAAATAACATACATATCGTGCCCTTAGTCTTTAATTACTATCTGTGTTTTGTTCATATTTATAAACAAGATTATAAGGATATAGACACTTAAGACACTTAAGCTTGTAATTGTATTCGATTTGTAATACGTATCTTAATAGTTACTTATAAATATCAGTTCCGCAATAATGTCATAATGTCATCAAGTTGACTTATTAACTAGTTCTATGACTTTGTATTTATTTTTGAGAATGGTTCAAGAAATTGGGGCCAGGATTAGTAATACACTCATGCGCACAGTGGTCAGAAATTGGCTCAGTGTGAGCAATATTTGATAAGCTTATAGAGAGCTGAATTTTATACCTTCTGCATGTACCCTGTGCGTAGGAGTGAATAGAGAATACATATTTGTTTCAGTGTTAGATCGTTATATAATTCACCGAGTGAGCACCAAAATATACATAACAAGAGTGGTGTTCACGTCGTTGAAATTGTGTCTCGCCCCTCTGTGCGCTTACGTTTGATTTGGAACTGAGAGAGGAACAGTAAAATATCTTTTTGATATTTCCACTGTTTCAAACAGTGAAATATCAATTTTATTTCACTGAAAAAATTCTTATTACAGCTATTATTTTCTTAAACGTCGTCAGACATGCAATTAAAATCATGTCAAGGTAACATAGCACTTAATCTTACTTATTTAGTTTAAACATATTTATTTAGTTCAATGAAATACATAAGTTTGCAAATGCACAATCTACAAAACAAATTATATATAATATGACTGGATGGATCGCCAGACAGGCACTTTGAAGTTTGATATGAAATCCTGTTTACTCCTGCAAAAAAATGGATCGGGTCAAGATATGGACTCGGCTCCATTTAGATTTTACTACAAAGCAGCCAAAACAGTATGTTAGAAAGATAAAACAAAATTTTTATATCCTATTTTGCTCTTAAATACTTGAAAAAAGTTGAATTGATAATATAATGAAGTGCGACAGGGTTTATATAACTAGTTTGAACAGGCTTATCAAAAATATGTATACATACTTCAGCATGTCAAAAAAGGGAATTATTTCAAAACATGTCAATCCTGACCGAATTTATAGATACTGTGATACTTTCAAGATCTCGCTTATCTTTAAGCACCATGAGCAAACACATGTATCGTTTTGCCTATGTTTTGTACACAAAAGGATATTATCGAAAGATAACGAGACCAATTTAGAAACGAATGCATATACCAACGCAAAAGTGCCGGCAAACATGGGGGACACTAACCGACCAATCGAACAAGGTTACCATTGTTCTAGTTCATATCTACGTGCGACCGTGCATGCTTTTTACTTTCGTCATACCTATGTATTTCACAGGTGGCAGTAACATTGACAGGTTCCAACCTTTTGCCACGCCCCCGCCCCAAAACAAATTACTATTATTATATAAAAAAATATATTTGCGTATTTTTCGGTTAGGTACTGTCCGGGAACGGCGTTTATTCATACCAACCGTTGTCGATGTAAACATTCACATGCATAATAAGGAGAATCGTTACGATGATGTTCGCAGCTCGTCTAGAAACACATGTATATGACCCTTTATGCATTAAGAAAGAGCATGAACGCATATTCAGCGGTGATATTAGTCTTACTTCAAAGATGTTAAGGACCTCTAACGGACGATTTTGTTTTTTGTAAAGCTCGTAACTATCTTATTTGTCAACCAAATGTCTCCAATCTACTTGCATTCGACTAAGAACTTGATATAGTTTCCAAAAATGTACACCTTCAATATAAGCCCATATTTATTTCTGAATATTTGACGCCCAAACTGCGATCGACACCGAAAATGCTTTGGTAGGCAATATTATCTACATCATCAGAATCTGTGTTTTCAACAAAAACTCGCGTAGGTCCTGTCACCGTTACTGCCACCTGTGATGTCTTGTACCTTATACAGCTGATATAATTGTTAGTTTATTTTAGAGTTTTAACTTGAATGTGACTTGGTTGACGAAAGCTGTCAGCTTAAAGAATCACGTTCGATGTCGTTTCGTGGGTAGAAAGAAGTACGAGGTGTTCATTATAATAGGACAAGAGAAGGCCCCCCGGGCTGTGATTGAACCCACAACCTGCTATTGGGTGAGAGGCGGATACCTTTACCACAATTCCACTTTCACATTTCTAGCATTGTTGCGACGTATATATTCTGCATGTCTGGGTTTATTATTCCTATATATACAGAATATAGTTCGATTTAGACATGCAAATGATATTTACATATGTTTTAATGTACAACTTGCACCTTAAATACAAAAGCGTGTGGCTCGATTTTTACTTTTAGGTAACAACACCGCGAGCGAATGTTAACACTCATATGATGTATTCTAGTTATGGGAATTGATAGACATGTTGCTATGATAATAAATGCAATAAAACTGACATACAAATTACATACTTTTATTAATAAATGTTAATTCAAATATCAAATGGTTGAATTAATTTGAGGAAAACTTACCGCCTCTGTGTTTTGATGTCAAGGTAAAACGATACCGATTCTATTCAGGTCGACCTTTATTCTTAAAATATGCAAGATTAGATGATACAATTATACCCGGATACAAATATATTATGTTCAGGTTGAAAAACGGGGATATAATATATTACATCTATATTGCAAATATACCCGATAACATCATAGGCCATTGCATCTTTATAATATATTTATTTTTTGATTTAGAAATTCTCTGTGGCAATAAGGAAGTTGCATTGTAATGTTAAAGGCCTAGTTTAAGGAATGTCTTTCTCGTTAATCCTAAACTAACCATCCAATGTTAAATTCCCTTGACTCATAACAGGATGCGAAATTTCCTATGTATTATTTTTTGCGTAATTGTCATTTAGGCTGTGTTAAAAGATAAGGTGGTTGCGCCGGTTATGCTTTGACGGATCATTGTTCATAATATCTTATTTCTGATCTATAACATCAGACACCAGAGAGGGATTAAGAACAGGAACAAGACACAGCCATATGTAAAACCTCGGACTGTGGGAAGAGTCGCTCAAAAAAGCGTTTAATGATAAATAACCAACACTTAAATCCCTTCTCACACATTAACCACTAACATTGTGAGGTTTACAATGCAAGACTATGCTATTT
This sequence comes from Mya arenaria, assembly GCF_026914265.1. Classification (NCBI taxonomy): domain Eukaryota; kingdom Metazoa; phylum Mollusca; class Bivalvia; order Myida; family Myidae; genus Mya; species Mya arenaria. Next base: position 8,910,575 of record NC_069128.1, on the reverse strand, counting down.
TCTGCTTCAACACGCGTGAAATATTTTAGATTTGCTTTTATTGTAATGATGCAATCCTTTGCTAAAATTTCAGCGTTGCATCGACCTTCAAAACTCCATCTATTTGACATACTGGCTAAGGGTTGCATTATTAAAATACAAGCAAATATAAAATATTACACACGTGTGATCGGTTGTGACCCGTCATGACCCATGTGAGGACTCCTTTAAGTCACGTGATTCATCACCTTAGCTTTAACTATGAAATAAACACCTGGATCCCCTCACAGAGTTATATTTTGCTCGTATCATTTTCAGGTATCGTACACACACGTTGATCGATTAAAACGTGTTTATTGTCACCATAAATAGGGCAGCTTCCTACAACATTAACTATATGGTCTGACCCCCCTCTTTTCATCATAAATTGTGATGTTTGGAATAGTTTTAACCATTGTTCAAACTCGTTGACCCCTTCAGCATTTTTTTCATCATAAATTGTGATGTTTCATATAGCTTTTACCGTGGTACCATCACGTTGCTCTCCGAAAGCATTTTTTCTCATTTTCCCTCCTGTAGCTTGTTATATTTTCCAAATTATTAAAGGCATTCGTTCTTCTTCGTTTACCTTCCTTTTCTCATTCTAGTTAGCTGTCCGTCTAACCATTGTTCAAACTTTCGATCTTTCTAAATCTTCTTATTGTCACTTTTCTAACAATTCCTTTTCTTCCACTATGCGTTTTTCCAGCTGTTTCTATAACTCACTTCTGTCTCCCTGATTTTCATATCCCTGTATCTCTTTTTCGTTAACTCTTCTTAACCTTCCTCTCCCACATCACCTTTCACCCTAACGTCCTCTGCTTACTCTCTTTCTTTCCAATTCCTATGCGAACCATTATTTCTTTGTTCGTTTAGCTTTCTAACCCTTTTCGAATTAATTTCTATTTCTATTTCCTACCTCTGCTACGTTTAATGTTCTTTCTACCTCGCCTAACTCGTAACAAATCCTGGTCTTCCCTTTCTTTATGCCTCGTCTCCTAACAATTCCTACCCCTATCTTATGAACCCCTCCACACCTCCACTGACTCCCTCTATCATCTACATACATGTATCTCCTGCATATTTTATCTTTATCTTTCATTCTTCCACTTCTTAAAATTCCTTGCCTTTTCCTAATTACTAACTTCTTTCCCCGCGTCCCCTACTTTACTTTTTAAACTATGTTTTCTCGTTCCTTAATCACTAAGTATTCTACCTTTTTATCTTCGTCCCTCTTTTAAGTGTTCGCCATCCCCTCTTCTAAATCTCTCTCTTTCCCCTTTACTTAAATCCTTCTCATTCAAACATCACTTACTCTGTCTTCTCATTGTGTCTCGTTCCGTGACCCCCTGTTCTCGTACGGCTTTTTGTTATTCAAATTGGTTATCTTTCTCTTCTAATGCCACGGTTTGTTAAAGATCTGTGAATTGACCTGCCGGACTTTTTTCGACATGGAAGCACGAAGTTTTCTCTCTTCTTTCACACTATTTTGACAGAAAAATATGGTTTTAGCAAGAAGTTAAACTAGAAATAAAGGGTATTCTGATATTAAAATGTTGTGCACGATTTTCATATTGATCGGAAATGTAGAAAAGATTTCTTAATATCACCATCATTTGTGTCAAAAAAAGACCATGTCATTGTTAATACTTTACCAAAATAACCAACAATTTATTCCGCCTAATAGATGATTTGCCATTCGACAAACACAATCTCCACGTGTAAATGCATTAAGTGTTTAATTGCATGTGTGTGTTTTTTTTCTTCCATCTTTATGACGAGTGTAATATCTAATTGCAAAACAGATGCAAAAAATCATCCGCATTCATAAGTATTTAATTTCAGGATGTAATTGAAATATATAAAATTACAATATATTTCATTTGTGAAATTGAAGATTATAGTTCTAACATTAAAGTGACACACTTATTCAAAATCAATAAATACACATGTATAACATACATCAATTTTGACTGTTAAACCTTTAACTATTTACTAAATAATGCATTTATCGAAAATTTTAATTTCTGATAACAAGATTGTAACCGTGTATATAAAAGCAGAAAGCGCAATAAATATTAAATGTTTGGTAAATGATAAAATATTTACTGTGCTATACTTTAGTCTCATAAGGTAAAAATATCATGTCTTATGCTCATTTCCTTCAAATTAAACTCGGTGTCCTTCATAAGGACAATTGTTATCGACATTTATTCATCCATTTTTGAATATCAAAACTGATAAATTGTGGTAAATCTTATTGGGAGTAAGTGTGCATCTTTAACATTTTTATGCATAATGCAACAGACTTGTTGAAACTTCAATGACACTTTCCATATATATTTACCTTGACAAAGCGATCATCCATGCCCCGCTTTAAACAACCTTTAATGATGGAGTGGAGTAAAGTGGAGTAATATTTAAGAGGTTTAGAACAAAGTAAAATGTTTGATAAATCCTGCGTTTATCTACATCCAATATTTACATTGTTTATCAATCGCTTGATCTTCGCCGATATTGACGAAGTCATTAGTGTATTGGGTGATTTAAAGTCCAATATCTTAAGTCTGTCTTACATGAATATTTAAGTAGTGAGTTATGAAATATGGGCACATTTTAGTATTTTGAAATTTTACTCTTTTTGTGTTCCTTCCCATTTTATTAAGTACTCTGTCAGTGAAAAATGATTTATTTTAAAGCAAAAATACCCAGAACAAGTTAAACAACATAATTTCATAATAAGCTAAGCTATTATATAACGAAAATTTAAAAGGTGTATGTTTTTTTGGATAAAACCATGAAAACAAGACATTTTATAGAACAAGGTCTAGAACATATACTAGATTCAGCTTTTTTTCTTTCTATTTAGAACTTTGTACACATTTGGGTAATAAAACATGCATACAAAATCTGAAATGTAGGTAATAGAAGTGCAAATAAACAGAAAACTCCTACATTTTGACGCACTTGAAGTGAACAAATTCCGCACACCCATGTGGTCTATAGCTGATTAACTGCATCCGTGAAAGGGCACACATTCTAAAATGACTATTAGATGGTTGGCAAACAAAACAAAAGAAAAAAAATATACGGAAGTTATGATAGGAATGCATTCTTTCCATTATTGGATAAAGATCATGATCAGAGTCATCGCCGTCCTCGTCGTCGTCCTCGTTACCACCACCACCACCACCACCACCACCACCACCCCTATTATCATCATCATCATCATCTTTACATCATCATCATCATTCATCATCATCATCCCCCTCCTCCTCCTCATCATCATCATCATAATCATCATCATCATCTCATCATCATCATCATCATCATCATTATCGTCAGCAGGCTTTTAAATGCTATGAGGACATAAAAAACAACTAGAGATTTATTTTTCTGCAGCAATGAGAATGACAATACACTTATACGGATACCTACAAGTCCATTGTACCCATCTTCCGTGACTGAATACAATTGCATATCATATTCAATGACGTCTTATTTGAACCAATGAATAATGATACGGAATGCTATGTCACATTTGAATGCTTTAAAATCTTTGTCATACTATCTTACATCCTTGTTCCTAGCTTATCTAAAATATACTCTCTTTGTTAGGTTCCTACGGTAAATCTACGGTTTACTTTGTCATAATATATTGCATAACAAAAGCGCCGCGAAGGGACTGTCAACAACAGTCTTATTTTCGCAACTGTAATAATTCAACCCAGAGGTGTGATACTTAATTGCTTTACATGTGCGTATATTTCTAGCAACACTTATATTTGGTCTGAGTATCTTGTACGTTTGTGATTTGTGACCAAGGTTTTCTCAACGCTGACAACGACGCGAACGATATCACAATACATCGAATAGTTTTCTTCGGAATTATCGACGCGCTAAATTTTGTCCATCGACATTTATAACAAACCCAACACTGGCTGTTTGTCCAGATTAACAAAGATGTTTATATTAAATATAGGTTTATATCTTAAGACGTTTGTAACGGTAATAATTTTGTAGCATTATCTGCTTTGTCAAATCAAACCCTGCTCGTTTAATAAGTAACAAATTATAGGGTTGCATTAAAGCTGTATTATTTACATATCGCTGATATATAACGCGATTTCGAGAAATAATACTATTAAGACAGTACTGAGTTAATTAAAATTATTATACAACTAACAGATCCAAACATCCATGATATGTTCACGACTCTAGATGTCTTTTAAAGACTAGGGGAAGTAATCACTAAAAATAGTAAACAACTTTATTCCATGAGTTACGTCCCCTGTATTAAGTGAAAAACAAAACCCAAACTCTTCGAAAAGACAAAATTCTATATTCTTTTAAAATTCTATATCATATATGTGTCCTTAGTTTTCCAAGCTGAGCAAATATTATTGTTTTTTTTTCATAACGACTTTGAGCTTAAGGAAGGTAATTACTGTTCATATTAAACAACTCGAATCTGCGTGTTACGTACCCTGTTTTAAGTAAAAAGTAAAACCAAACCATTTAAAGTCAAATTTTATATATTTCTTAGGTTCAATATCATAAATGTGTACGTAGCAAATTAGAAAGAAACAACTACAAATGCTCACAACGACTTTTAATGCTAGGGGAGGTAACTACTGTTTATATTAAGCAACACTGATTCGGCGTGTTACGTGCTTTTAGTGATAAGCTAACACAAACCCTTCAAAAGGTCATTTTTATTTAGTTTCAACGCTCAATATCATTAAAGTATACGTAGTTTTCAAAGCTTATTACATTCGCCAAGGCCAAAATAATTCGCGAGTTTTATTTGCACTGTTGTTTTCAGAGTTGTTTGCACAGAATGATATTGAATGTTGCATTGCCCTACAGGTTATCGGTTTACATTCAATGCAAACAAACAACACTTTAAATTAGAAAAATGCCATTTCTAGCGTTTCACATATGTAAGACCTTATTTTTCCAAGATCATATTCTTCCTACCTGGGAAAAATAGGATCTTATTCTTCCCAGCTGTGAAGAATAAGATCTCATTTGTCACACATTTCAAACATATAATATCACAGCTCCTGAGAAATTTGTGATCGAAGCCGTTTTGTACCATGAAATCACATTCCTCACAGGTAAAAAATTGCATCTTTTTTTAACAAAAAAAGTAAATTTGACAACTGAGTCACAATTGTCACATTGCTATTTTCAGTATTACAGATATATTTTGTTGACATACATAAATGCGTAGATATTCTAGTCATAAAGAATCGTTGCAATATACAGGGCACCGGTAAACTCATTTGTTGAAAATCTACCCCGAACCGCATTAAAGGCTTTCTCTCCATGTTCCGGTACTTTGCTGCCGATATACGCTCCACACACTCCTCCAACTTGGTGCCCAACAGCCGCCCCTCCTGGACCAGCAAGCGATCCCATTGTTGTTCCAACAAAAGCACCAACACTTTCTCCGATGACGCCACCACCAGCACGGCTTATACCTTCTTTTGCACAATTTGTTACGTTTTTCCTAAATTCTTTTTCCGTCATTTTCCCTTCATCTTTGTCTTTCTTGTGTTCATAAAT